>NC_012874.2:19267916-19567916 GCF_000003195.3 Sorghum bicolor
CCAAATGAGCATATCTCGCCGCCACCTCCGTCCTCTTGCTTCACCGCCGCCGAGGACCTTCCTGGCACCATCTCTCTCCCTCCTCCTCTCAACCCCTCAGATCCCTGTCGCTATTGGCCGTGGCTGCGGTTTTGAAGGCGCAGTTGAGGGTGAGCATCGACTGTTGCTGCTGGGTTCGGCACCGGCGAGGTCGACACACCAAGGTCGGCCGTCCTACCTGCCACCAAGCCCACCACCGCGTCTTCTGCCAACACTACTGGCAGATCTAGGTTCCCCTCCTCCAGATCCCCTTCTCTTGCTCCTCGTTTACACATCTCCTACTTCCCCTTTCCCTTCTTGATTCAATTTGATGATTCGACTGCAGTATGCGTTCGGCTCAGGTCACGGCCAGGAGCTCCTCTTTAACTGCAGCAAGGTGAGTTTTTCTTGAATGCCAATGCTGATTGTTTAACTGTTACAATTGTGTTGTGTAATATAGTGTATTCATTCGAAGATGCCTCTCGATGGATGTCGCCTCCTAGCGGTCTGCAACCCGGCCTCCTACACGTGATGTAAGACTATCCTTCAGTCGTTGTTATTGTAACTGTGCATCGATTTGCTGACCGAATGAGGAAGCTTGTCAGTTTTGATTGGTTCAGAGAGGGCTGGTGGTATTTACCACTGTTTTGTTAGCTGAGGGAGACCAGTTCTAGTAACTAGATATTTATGTACTATTTTTAAAGGAATTAATTACTTTTATTTGTGAAGATGAGTACCGGTTCAGATGTGCAGAATGTTATTGTTCAGAGATGATCACAGTTGATACAAATTATTTATAGTTATAGGAAATCAACACATGATGCTAGAGTGCATAGCATTTAAGTTTTTGTGGTCACACATGACAATATTTGTGGTTAGGCCACATTAGTAGCAAATAATAGAGTTTTTTTTTCAATTGACGACAATCAGCTTTTTTAAGTTTTTATGGTCTCATACGACATTATTTGCTTCTACTCTATGCAATGGCATTGATGCTGTTGCATGTTAGTTTCACCTTACGATTAGAATTTGTTTTTTTACACTGTCTGATTGTAACACCCGATTTTAAGGACAAAACCGGATATGCATCATATGTGAGTTTTAGAAGACAAACCTCCCATATAGCTACAAATAAGGGGTAATATCAAAGGACAACACAAAAATTATATAGCGTACATAAAAATCAGAAGCAACCTTAGGCAGCAAACCACGGAATATAACTCCAAACTTCGGGTGTTAACTTCACTCTACAGGATCCAACTGACTGGTTGATCACAAGCCCCATACTTCTCCTGAGGTGTGGGGGAGATAGCAAGAGTGAGTCCAAGATGAACTCCGCAAGTATAACAACTAGATTGTATAGATCCCACAATCTTATGATCAATGTGACATAAATAATATAGAGCATTAAACAATAATCAATGAGTTTCTTAACACAAGGATCATCACCCTTAATGTAAGAGTTCTCAAGGCCGCTCGTGACCGTGAGCACGACTAGTATACCAGTTTTTAACACTCTGCAGAGGTTGTACATCTTTACCCATGAGTCATTGAAAGGTCCAAATGGCTAGAGGGGGGGTGAATAGCCTATTTAAAAATTCTACAAACTTCAACTGGACAAGTTGATTAGTAAAACAAAAGGCGAAGCTATTCTAGCACTAGCACAACTAAGCTATGCAAGCCACCTACACAAGTCTAGCAAGAAAGCTAAACACTAGTTACAACAAGAAAGCACAACTAGAAGCTTGCTACACTCCTAAGCTAAACAAGCTACACAACTAGCAAGGTGTACACAAAGGTAAAAGAGAGGGGAGTGATTGTTATACCGACGTTGTAGAGTAGAAATATATCCAATCAATCACGTGCACAATCACAAGAGAAACCTCGGCAAGAGATGACACAAGATTTTTTACCGAGGTTCACTTGCTTCCCGGCAAGCTACTCCTCGTTGTGGCGATACACCCACTTGATGGATCACGAGCTAATTGGCAATCCAAAGCCAAACCCTCAGCGGGTGCCGCACATCCACTCACAAGATGGGGATCCTCCAAGCCACGAGCAATCCACTAGAGTAACCAATTTGCGATCTCCCGCGGGGAAGGCTCAAGAACCCCTCACAAATCACTTGGTGAGGCTCGAAACAATCTCCAATCACGAGCTCAACACCACCGCTGCTCCAAGCTATCTAGGGCGTCGGGAAACACCCAAGAGTAACAAGAAATCCGCAGCAAACTCAAGATTCAAGTGCCACTAAATGCAACTCTCAAAGCAATGCACTTGAATCTCACTCAATCTCACTAGGATTAGCAATCAAGCAAGGAGATGAGTGGAGGGAGTGTTCTCTAGCTCAATGTATGTCTCAAGTAATCAAATGTGCAAGAGGGAACCTCCCAAAGCCGGCCACCTTCTATTTAAAAGCCCCTCAAAGAAACTAGCCGTTGGCTGTTTTCACTGGGCTAAAAACGGGGGCACCGGACGCTACTAATTGAGCACCGGACGCTCGACTCCCTGCGTCCGGTGCACTGGAGTTGGCCACGTGTCGAACTTCAATCTCGCGCGTCAGTTTCTAACGGCTACTTGCAACACACCGGACGCTCTGCAAGTCCACACCGGACGGTCCGGTGCTCACCGGACTCGTGCGCAGAGAGGGTGTCAAACTCGCGACCTCACCGGACGCTGGGCACCGGACGGTCCGGTGCTCTCCGGACTCGTGCGCAGAGAGGGTTGCAAAAACCCCTCACACCGGACGCTCTCAGAGTGCGTCCGGTGCTCAACCCTAGCAGGGTCAAGCACACCGGACGCTGAGGCCAGCGTCCGGTGCCTCCGCACTCAGCGTCCGGTGAGTGTTTCTCAGTGAGAAAACACTCCCGCAACTTCTCCAAATTTCCCACCGGCGCAATAGAAAATAAACACTTAATTTTCTCAAAAGCGCCGAATCCCGAGAGAAACCCACACCTCTCTCAACCCTAGGAACTCCACCTCCTTTGCAAAAGTGCTAACACCAACAAGTGTCCACCACCAAAGTGCATGTGTGTTAGCTTTTCACAAACATTTTCACCAAAGGAGTTAAGTTAGCACTTTACTAGATCCTAATGCATATGCTCAAGATATGGACCTAGTAGCACTTGATTCGAGAGATGACCGTGATTTCCCCTCTTGATAGTCGGCTATCTATCCTAAACCCGGTCAATCACTTCTCTACTCATCTTAGACCGGCAAAAGTAAAACCCTATGTTTATACCTTTGCCTTGATAACTTTGCTCCTCGTCTATCACCATGATCTCCACATCAAGCTTCATCTTTTTGTAGTCATGTGGCCACCTTTCCATGCCACCATGCACCTTCATCACATGTGTTGCTATGCCTAACTCAAATCACTTAAACACAAGGCATTAGCAACTTGGTGTCATTAATTACCAAAACCAAACTTGGGCTTTCAATCTCCCCCTTTTTGGTAATTGATGACAACCATCACAAAGATATGAAATGAAATCATAATGAACTTGAATTGTTTGTCCAAAGCATTTTAATCATGAGACAAGGTTGGACAAACATTTCAATTTCGGTTTTGGTAGTACTAGCTCCCCCTACATATGTGCTTCCATGAGTTTGGTTCAAGTTTGCACATATGCATGAATTAGAATTTTGGGAGATTTATTACTACCAAAATGATGCTAAGGTATATAGAATGGACCTTTGAAGCGTGATACCAATCGGAGTTGCCAATATACCATCCTTAGCACCAATGTGGTTAGACATACACCAAAAACTCAAGATACCTCGTGAGATCACAATAAATGTCTAGATACCACATGAAAATAAGACTCTATGCTAGAATTCAAAGCATCATTCAAGTTCTATTTCTAGCAAGCACCAAACAAACAAGAGTTGTGAATTTATACTTGCAATGCAACACCTTATTATGTTAGTGCACATTCAAATGCAACAAATGGTTCATGAGCTTGCTCCCCCTATTTGTGTGCTCAAGTTTTAATTTAATTTTTCAAAAGTTATCTCTCCCTCTTAAGCACTTTTCTCCCCCTTTATGACTTTATCTTTGTTTCTCTCCCCCTTTGTCATCAATGACCACAAAGGTTCAAATTTTAGTGAGAATTAAGTCAATCAATATGAGGGTCAAAATATGGTTCAATCTAGATCACTTGCCTAGAATATGTAATTCGGTTTGATCCAAGGACAAGCTTCTTCACACCTCATAAAGTATAAGGGTTATCTTGACCATGTTGAATTACACATCATAAGCTCATATTCTAGATTCAACACTAGGCTTGCAAGCTCACAAACATGTCGTATGCTACCACTAGATCAATCAAACATAGAAGCAATAGTGGTACCATACATACATCAAAATCTTTTGATTTTCATGAATGAGCCTATTGTTATGCAAACATGTCTATATGTTCTAATCATGTCCTTAGCAAAGCATGAATGCTATGTCAACCATCATTACCTTGCTTTGTTGGAGGAGAGGCATGTCTTATATAGAAATGTGGGGGTGCACTCATTTCAAGTTGGAGAAGTCAAGTATGTTCAATTCATTTCTCAACTTGCAAAATCTCTTCTCATCAAGTGGCTTTGTGAAGATGTCGGCTAGTTGATCTTCGGTGCCAATGCTTTCAATGCTAATATCACCCTTTTGTTGATGGTCCCTTATGAAATGGTGCCTTATGTCAATGTGCTTGGTTCTTGAATGTTGAACCGGATTTTGTGTCATCTTGATTGCACTCTCATTGTCACATAGCAAAGGCACATTCTTGAATTTGATTCCAAAGTCATTCAAAGTAGCTTTCATCCAAAGCAATTGTGCACAACAACTACCGGCACTAATGTATTCAGCCTCGGCGGTTGATAGTGCAACACTATTTTGTTTCTTTGATGACCATGAAACTAGAGACCTTCCAAGCAATTGACAAGTGTCACTTGTGCTCATTCTATCAATCTTGCATCCACCATAGTCGGAGTCCAAATATCCAATTAACTCAAAGTTAGACCCCTTGGGATACCATACTCCAACATCATGAGTGCCCTTAAGATACCTCAATATCCTCTTGGTTGCCTTCAAGTGACTTTCTCTTGGTGAAGCTTGGTATCTTGCACACTTGCACACACTAAACATTACATCCGGCCTTGATGCGGTGACATAGAGCAAACTTCCAATCATGGACCGGTATAGCTTTTGATCTACCATGTTGCCACTTGCATCACTACCTAATTGATCATTTGTGCCCATAGGTGTGCTCATTGGTTTAGCTTCTTGCAACCCAAACTTCTTGATCATGTCCTTGATGTACTTTCCTTGACTTACAAAAGTGCCATCCTTCATTTGCTTGATTTGAAGACTAAGGAAGTAACTAAGCTCTCCAATCTTGGACATCTCAAACTCATTAGCCATCATTCTTCCAAACTCTTCACAAAAGTCTTGATTGGTTGAACCAAAGATGATATCATCAACATAGATTTGCAACACAAACAAGTCATTTCCTAGCTTCGTGGTGAAGAGGGTAGTGTCAACCTTTCCCATCTTGAACCCTTTAGAGAGAAGGAAATCTCTGAATCTCTCATACCATGCTCTAGGTGCTTGCTTCAAACCATACAATGCCTTCTTGAGCTTGAACACATGGTTGGGTTTCTTGTCATCTTCAAAACCGGGAGGTTGTTCAACATAAACCAACTCATTTATGAATCCATTGAGAAATGCACTTTTCACATCCATTTGATAGAGCTTGATGTTGTGGGCACAAGCATAGGCTAATAATATTCTAATTGCCTCCAATCTTGCAACCGGTGCATATGTCTCTCCAAAGTCAAGACCTTCAACTTGAGTGTAGCCTTGTGCTACTAATCTTGCTTTGTTTCTCACAACCACACCATCTTGATCTTGCTTGTTTCTAAAGACCCACTTGGTACCAATCACATTGTAGTTCTTTGGCCTCTCAACAAGCTCCCACACTTGGTTTCTTGTGAAGTTGTTCAATTCTTCATGCATGGCATTTACCCAATCGGAATCTCTCAATGCATCTTCTATTCTCTTTGGTTCTTCAAATGAGACAAATGAATAGTGCTCACAAAAGGATGCTAGCCTTGATCTTGTTTGTACACCACTTTGAATACCTCCAATGACTTGATCCAATGGATGATCTCTTGCTATGCTTGTAGGTTGAAGTATTGGGAGTTGATTGCTTCCACTAGCTTGATTTTGATTTTGATCATCATCATGAGAGCCACTAGTACTTGCTTGATTTGTATCAATTTGTACTTCTTGATTGATCATGTGAATGTCATTATCATCATCAACTTGCATTGGCCTTATGTCACCAACATCCATGTTCTTCATTGCATTTGACAATTGATCTCCTCTCACATCATCAAGATTTTGAGCTTCACTTTGAGATCCCTCGGTTTCATCAAACTCAACATCATGGACTTCTTCTAATGTGCCATTTGTCAAGTTCCAAACTCTATATGCCTTGTTTGTGGTGGAATAACCAAGTAAGAACCCTTCATCACATTTCTTCTCAAACTTGCTCAATCTAGTGCCTTTCTTGAGAATGTAGCATTTACAACCAAACACTCTAAAGTATGCAATGTTGGGCTTTCTTCCATTCAATAGCTCATATGGTGTCTTCCCAAGCTTCCCATGGCAATAGAGACGGTTGCTACAATAGCAAGCCGTGTTGATAGCTTCACTCCAAAATGAATGGCTAACATTGTATTCACTAAGCATTGATCTAGCCATATCAATCAAGGTTCTATTCTTTCTTTCAACTACACCATTGGATTGAGGAGTGTATGTTGGAGAGAATTGATGTCCAATGCCAAGATCATCACACAATTCCTCAATTCTTGTGTTCTTGAATTCACTACCATTGTCACTTCTAATCTTCTTGATAGTAGTTTCAAACTCATTTTGCACCCTCTTGACAAAAGACTTGAATAGATCACAAACATCACTCTTGTCATAGAGGAAGAACACCCAAGTGTATCTAGTGTAGTCATCTACTATCACAAATCCATACTTGTTGCCACCAATGCTAGTGTATGTTGTTGGCCCAAATAAATCCATGTGCAATAGCTCAAATGCCTTTGATGTGCTCATTTCACTTTTCTTAGGATGTGCATTTCCAACTTGCTTTCCAGCTTGACAAGCACTACATGGTTTATCCTTCTCAAAGATGACATCCTTCAAGCCTCTAACTAAGTCATGCCTCAATAGTTTGTTCAATTGTTTCATTCCAACATGACCAAGCCTTCTATGCCACAACCAACCCAAACTTGATTTGCTAATTAGGCAAGATGTCAATTGAGTGTCACTATCATTGAAATCAACCAAGTATAAGCTACCATGCCTAAATCCTTTGAATATCAAGTTTGATCCATCAACACTAACCACCTCAACATCATCACTTCCAAAGATGCATTTGAAACCAAGGTCACAAAGTTGTGCAATTGACAAGAGATTGAAATCAAGGCTCTCAACTAGCAACACATTTGATATGCTCATGTCATTTGAGATAGCAATTTTACCAAGTCCCTTGACCTTGCCTTTCTTGTTGTTGCCGAAGGTAATTGAATCAAAGCCACCATTTTGACTAGTATCAATTGATTTGAACATACAAGACTCCCGGTCATATGTTGAGTGCACCCACTATCAAGTACCCAATGCCTTCCTCCGGCTTTGTAATTGACCTACAAGACAAGATCAATTCTTTTTAGGTACCCAAACTTGATTGGGTCCTCCAAGGTTAGCAACTAAGCTCTTTGGTACCCAAATGGCTTTCTTCTTTGAGCCCATCCATGGTGCACCAATGAACTTAGCATGAATACCTTTTGTATCCTTGATAAGCACATAGAAAGAATTTAGCTTAATTGAGGATACATGAGCTTTGGGTTTCTTGTTCATGCATTGTTGCTCTAGGTGACCAACTTGCTTGCAAGCTTTGCAATACCGGCCATTGTTCTTCACAAAACTAGTCTTGTGAGGAGTAAAAGCGGCTTTACCTTTCTTGGGGTTATAGCCCAATCCCTCTTTATAGAGAGAAGCTCTTTGGCTACCCAAGCACATAAGCAAGCGGTCCTCACCACCATAAGCCTTGGCTAAGGTGTGATTGAGCTCTTTCACCTTCTTCTTGAGAATTTCATTCTCAACTTTTAGTGTGGTGTCACAAGTGAAACCATCACCACTAGATGAGGATGATGTAGATGTGCTACATGAAGGGTTAGTAGAAGCAACAACAATAGGCTTACTTAAGATATCACATGTTAGGCCTATGTTGCAAGTTTTAGCTTTCACCATTTTAGTAGGCTCATTTTCACATTTGTTAACTAGAGAGGAATGAGCTTCTTCAAGCTTAGTATGAGCCTTTTGAAGCTTCTTATGGTCTTCCTTTAGACTCTCATAAGATGTTCTAAGCTCATCAAGTTCTTGCTCAAGGGTTTTCTTATCCTTAAGCAAGGCCTTGCACTCCTTTCTAGTTTCTTTATAATGATGAGTGCAATCTTCTAGCATAGTGATTAGTTCATCTTTAGTTGGTTCGTCATCATCACTATCACTATCACTAGCATGGTCACTCTCATCATCGGATGATACCTTAGTGGCCTTAGCCATGAAGCATGATGGAGTGTCGAAGATGGAGTTTTTTTCTTGAATGGCAATGCTAGCATGCGCCTTCTTCTTGGTGCTCTCATCATCACTTGAGGAGTCATCACTATCCCAAGTTGCAACATGGGCATCACCCTTCTTCTTGTTTGAGCCTTCCTTCTTTTCTTGCTTCTTCTTTTGCTTCTTTCTTTCCTTCTTGATGGCATCTTCATCATCACTATCATAAGGACATTTGGCGATGAGATGATCCTTGCTATGGCATCTAAAACACCTCATAGAATGGTCATTCTTCTTGGAGGAGCTCTTCTTCCTTCTTGCCTGATAGCCCTTCTTCTTCATGAACTTGCCAAATCTTTTGACAAGAAGAGCCATCTCCTCATCATCATCACTATCGCAAGAGCTTGCTTCTTCTTCACTTGATGAGTCTACCTTGGCTTTGCTCTTGGATGTGGAGGCCTTGAATGCCACACTCTTCTTCTTCTCATCATCCTTCTTTTCACCTTCCTTCTTCCTTTTCTTGACCAACTCATCCTTCTCATCATCATCTCTATAAGCATCATCGGTCATCACTTCTTGGAACACTTGTTGGGGAGTTGATTCACTAAGTGTTGTCTTGACTAGCACGGTGATCAATGTGCCCAATCTCTTGGGTAAGCTTTTCAAGAATTTTATAGAGAATTGACTATCTTTCACTTCTTCCCCAAGTGCCTTGAGCTCATTCACAATGACTTGCAACCGGTAAAACATCTCCGGCACACTTTCATCTTCTTGCGTCTTGAAGCTTGAGAACTTTTCTTGGAGGATATATCCTTTGGCGGTCTTGGTTCCCTTGGTGCCCTCAAATGTTTCTTCTAATTTTGCCCATGCATCATGAGCAATCTCAATATTCTTAATTTGCTCAAAGGTCTTGTCATCAAGAGCTTCATGAAGAGCACTAATAGCAATATCATTGCATTGTAGCTTCTTCTCTTCGACCGGTGTTGGTGCATTTTCATTTGCAACCTCAAACTTTGTTTCGGTCACCTTCCAAACCTCTCTATTGATTGACTTGAGATGAGCGGTCATCTTGGACTTCCAATATGCATAATTGGTGCCATCAAAGTAAGGTGCCTTCTTTGTGTTATTGATATGCAAACTAAGAGCCATTTCTTCACCGTAGGTTGTTAAGCCTCAAATAAACGGTGCCTCGGCTCCGATACCACTTGAAAGGTCCAAATGGCTAGAGGGGGGGTGAATAGCCTATTTAAAAATTCTACAAACTTCAACTGGACAAGTTGATTAGTAAAACAAAAGGCGAAGCTATTCTAGCACTAGCACAACTAAGCTATGCAAGCCACCTACACAAGTCTAGCAAGAAAGCTAAACACTAGTTACAACAAGAAAGCACAACTAGAAGCTTGCTACACTCCTAAGCTAAACAAGCTACACAACTAGCAAGGTGTACACAAAGGTAAAAGAGAGGGGAGTGATTGTTATACCGACGTTGTAGAGTAGAAATATATCCAATCAATCACGTGCACAATCACAAGAGAAACCTCGGCAAGAGATGACACAAGATTTTTTACCGAGGTTCACTTGCTTCCCGGCAAGCTACTCCTCGTTGTGGCGATACACCCACTTGATGGATCACGAGCTAATTGGCAATCCAAAGCCAAACCCTCAGCGGGTGCCGCACATCCACTCACAAGATGGGGATCCTCCAAGCCACGAGCAATCCACTAGAGTAACCAATTTGCGATCTCCCGCGGGGAAGGCTCAAGAACCCCTCACAAATCACTTGGTGAGGCTCGAAACAATCTCCAATCACGAGCTCAACACCACCGCTGCTCCAAGCTATCTAGGGCGTCGGGAAACACCCAAGAGTAACAAGAAATCCGCAGCAAACTCAAGATTCAAGTGCCACTAAATGCAACTCTCAAAGCAATGCACTTGAATCTCACTCAATCTCACTAGGATTAGCAATCAAGCAAGGAGATGAGTGGAGGGAGTGTTCTCTAGCTCAATGTATGTCTCAAGTAATCAAATGTGCAAGAGGGAACCTCCCAAAGCCGGCCACCTTCTATTTAAAAGCCCCTCAAAGAAACTAGCCGTTGGCTGTTTTCACTGGGCTGAAAACGGGGGCACCGGACGCTACTAAGTGAGCACCGGACGCTCGACTCCCTGCGTCCGGTGCACTGGAGTTGGCCACGTGTCGAACTTGAATCTCGCGCGTCAGTTTCTAACGGCTACCTGCAACACACCGGACGCTCTGCAAGTCCACACCGGACGGTCCGGTGCTCACCGGACTCGTGCGCAGAGAGGGTGTCAAACTCGCGACCTCACCGGACGCTGGGCACCGGACGGTCCAGTGCTCACCGGACTCGTGCGCAGAGAGGGTTGCAAAAACCCCTCACACCGGACGCTTACCACCGGACGCTCTCAGAGTGCGTCCGGTGCTCAACCCTAGCAGGGTCGAGCACACCGGACGCTGAGGCCAGCGTCCGGTGCCTCCGCACTCAGCGTCCGGTGAGTGTTTCTCAGTGAGAAAACACTCCCGCAACTTCTCCAAATTTCCCACCGGCGCAATAGAAAATAAACACTTAATTTTCTCAAAAGCGCCGAATCCCGAGAGAAACCCACACCTCTCTCAACCCTAGGAACTCCACCTCCTTTGCAAAAGTGCTAACACCAACAAGTGTCCACCACCAAAGTGCATGTGTGTTAGCTTTTCACAAACATTTTCACAAAGGAGTTAAGTTAGCACTTTACTAGATCCTAATGCATATGCTCAAGATATGGACCTAGTAGCACTTGATTCGAGAGATGACCGTGATTTCCCCTCTTGATAGTCGGCTATCTATCCTAAACCCGGTCAATCACTTCTCTACTCATCTTAGACCGGCAAAAGTAAAACCCTATGTTTATACCTTTGCCTTGATAACTTTGCTCCTCGTCTATCACCATGATCTCCACATCAAGCTTCATCTTTTTGTAGTCATGTGGCCACCTTTCCATGCCACCATGCACCTTCATCACATGTGTTGCTATGCCTAACTCAAATCACTTAAACACAAGGCATTAGCAACTTGGTGTCATTAATTACCAAAACCAAACTTGGGCTTTCAGTCATGATTTACCCTTTCGCCTGAGGTGATCAGCCTCGTAACCCACTACCAAGGTAGGTCGGCAGGGATCACTATGAAGTCTTTCAAAGGTTCGTCTAACAGGTTAGGGCCGCTTGGTTTCGGTAGTCAGTCCATGTGATTCTACCCCGCAGGGGATCCACGGTCTGCTATCCCCCATTTGCGCCACACGGGTAACCTCTAACAAGCTAGAAAGGTTACTCATACTTAACTAAAGCCAGAGCCATTATAGCCCTCATGGTTGCACTTTCATCCCGGTTATCACTTACGAATAAATCCTCAAGTTGTTAACAAGTCATTATTATCATTTGTTGCTTTATATCAATCTAGTCACAAGATCATGGTCATAGAATTAAAACCCAAATGCTATACTTGCCTTGATCCAATTGCTCCTGCTGGTCCTGCTGATCTTACTTGCTTCCAAGACTCTGATCTTGATCACCGAAGTAATGCCCACTGTCTAATCTCAATCATCGATCATCAACACACAAACAATCAGAGACAGACATACACGAAGCAAACAAGATCATAATTAGAACAGTACACCAGCAGTAAATAAATCTAAATAAAAGCTTTCCAAAATCATCTACACGCTGCTACGATCACGTCAACGCAAAGTTCACGCAAAGAGGAGTTACGATGCGAAATCTACGCCTTAAACGGGACTGCAAAGGCTATTTACGGACTTGTATTTATCTAGGAAACCTAACAGTGTCAAACCTAGACAACAGTGGTACCAACATGACGCTTATAAAATTACGAAACTAACGCAACTTGAACGGATCGAATCGGAGCTAAAACGGAGAAGATATGAATTTTCTAAGATTGTCTTTAGAAAAGTAATTAATTAAATAGAGTCACGAAATAAAAAGGTATCAAATTGTTAAACCAAGTTTACTAACGTAAAGTTTATGTGATTATGAATCTAACGCAAGTTGAACGGGTCAAATCGGAGTTCAAACGACGATTTTATAAGCAAAATAGTGCAGTGGCAGTTCTGTAAATACTTCAAAGAATAAACGTTTTAAAATAAATCCCAAATCCTGGAATAATCCCCTCGGCCAGGGACTGCGGCCGAAAATGCAGAAAACTAGAGGTTTCTTTAGCAAAGTTGCCTGCGAAAGGGTATCAGGAGTTTCTGGCCATCGGATTAGAGATGGACGGCTAGGATCACAAGATGAAGAAGAGGGAGAGACAAGGAAGGGCGCGGCCGCCGGAGGGGGAAGAGGAGGATAGCAATTTAGTTCTTTGCTTCTCCAATGAAACCAAATTTCTTCAATTTGCCTACACCTCACCCTAGAGGATTTAGTGGTAAGGTCATATTTCCTTTAGTCCACACTTTTGACACAAGAACTAAGCTTTTATGCTACTGTGAACTGCAACAGTGCAACTAATCTCTCCTCCAATTTATGAAATTTCTTTTGCTTAATATATTCATTTCTTAATCTCTTATGTCAGTTCCTTGAGGTTATGAAATTGAGAAATGACAATAATTATCAATCGCGCTCCTGCAGCATGATCTGTTTGTATGCATTTTTTTGATATTGATGTTAGTGTTTGCTATCTGCCAGCCTAATTCAACAAACTTCAATGATGAGCAGCTTTTCGTTATTAACTCATTGATCCATCCTTTGTCAGATGCCAGAAGTCAACATGCGGTTTCAAAGTCCTTTAAAGTCTAAATATCTTTGATGATGCTTCGTGTTTAGAGCAAATATTTTCATCAATGTTATTTATTCTCTTTTGTTCTTTTTTAGGTTGTGTGTGTGCAAATGCCAGGCGTTTTCCATCAAAGCGCTCTCCTCCAGCTACACTCATGATCGCTCACAAAGGTCATTTTTTTTCTTAATACCCCCGATCTGTAGGTCTAATTTCTTATGCTTGAGTTTTCATCATGTATATTTTTCTTGTTCACGACTTCGTTAGATAATTAGCCATATCAATATATCCTCTGATCTGTGTGACAATAACTAGCAGGTAACCATAT
This sequence comes from Sorghum bicolor, assembly GCF_000003195.3. Lineage (NCBI taxonomy): Eukaryota > Viridiplantae > Streptophyta > Magnoliopsida > Poales > Poaceae > Sorghum > Sorghum bicolor. The sequence goes on from NC_012874.2 coordinate 19,281,661, forward strand.
TAATAAAATCATCTGATCTGTTTTGCTGACTAATTATGCTACATTGGATAATTAGAAGTTTATTTCTTTGCTATTTGCATCTTTCAGGTTTTCAAAGGGCATGGACATTTTTCCATTACTATATTAGATTGCATGTCAAATGTTCATTCAAGTGCTTAACTGAATCTATGCTACCTTTTACATCAGGAATTACAATGTCTTGAGTGGAAATCAACAACTTGCATGCAAAATGTTTTGTGTTGAAAACTTGAATATCAAATCTTCGTTCAAATGCCTAGAAGCTTTATGTTAACTTTTTCTATAATTTATGCATGAGTATATAACCCCAAGGCATGGTGCTTCTAGGACCAGGATCTGAACTTGCCCTGCCCACCTATTCTAAAATTGATTTGTCTTATTGAACATTGTAGTCTGTGAATTTTCAGACGATGTTGGTCTCATCCTTGTCCTACTTATGCAGGCACGAACGAGTAGAAAGAGAGCACCTTCATGGCTCTAAAGTTGAATATTTTGTTGTTCCTCCAGGTAGCCATTTTACTGTAGACTATATTTTTTAGGAACTATTTTATTGTAGACTATCAAGCTATTTCTTCTAATTGGGTTCTCAAGTGTCACCAACTAGATATGCTGGAAAAAGGATATAGTTGCAGACGGTTTGATAAACAATTGATGGTTAACCAATTAACTATCACCATAAATATTCATTTCTAGAGACAAATACCAGGATTGTTCCGGCAAGCAGGTGGTCGTAGAAATCCTAGCCTGCTACGTGACAATAAAAATATTATTTAGAAACACATTCCGTAGTATGATTCATTAATAAAATTATAATTGAGTGGTTTCACTTATTCAGTTAACTACTGATGCTGACCTAATAAGTGAGTTAGTACTATGATTGATTTATGACATTATAAGTGTTGCTGCTGTGATATAGTAACTGTGTTGGATTAATTAGCATGTCCTTTTTTTTGCTCGATGCATAAGCATGTAAATTAAATCTTGAAACTTGATCATCACGGCTAGAGTTGGTCAATTTTGATTGAAGATCCAGCTATCCAAGTAGTTATGCCTCGGAGACTTCCACTTATGAGATCAGCTTATGCCTTCTCTGATCTGTCAACCAAACTGACGCTAGTCATGTCTTGGTGGGTTTTTGTAGTGATGGAGCTGATGGCCATGAAGTTCAGGTTCTGAATGAGAAGGGATTGTGGGCTGATGGTCAAGTGAGACATCAGTTTGTCCATGTTTGTGTGCCTCAGGTAATTTCGTGTTCCTCCTGTCTTCCCCTCATGTACTCTGTCTTCTTCTGTGCTGCAGTAATATTCATGTGTTTCGTGCTTCAAAAGATCATCTTTTTAGTAAATGTGTTCTTTGTTTCAAATGTCATGCGATTATTTTGTTCAGCTTATGTTGGGGAATGGGGAAGAAACAGGCTTTAAGGGATTGTGATGCAGGACCATCATGTGCTCTGCATGCTATTACTAATTGAATTCTGGACTCAAACATGTTCTCATGAGGTTAAAAATTATATATGCTCTGAATTGTCAACTCAAATTGAATCTTTCCTTTAATTTCATTATTTTGTTTTTGAGATACCATCAAATTCGTATTCGTGCGCTGCTTCAGTACAAATATGAAATATGTTTCAGTACGAACACTATGTCCTGATCTTATATCCTGTTCTCTATTTTGTTTTTTTGTGCCTTCAGAATAAACAACAGTAGACACCCACAACAGTCTTATTCTGTGATCCAGTTCATTAATCATTCTTAGTTAAGTAAACATCTCCAAGTATTTGCTTTGCATGAGTTAGAAAACATTTTCCCCTTTCCTGTTCACTTCTTTCATTTTACCTAGTCCCTGGCCTGTCCCCCATGGCGGTGGCACCCACCAGGCTGCAATCTCCATCCCCATGGTGGAAGCGCCTCCAGGTGTGGCGCATCACCATGAGCACAAAGACGTCACCATGGCCTCGTCAACGGCGAAGGGCGTTGTTAGTCCTTCTGAAGGTTCATTTCATACATGGAGAGGGCAGATTTGTTCTCATTTTTCTAAGGTTTGGTTCCTTTTCAGTTTGACATTTTGTTTGCCTGATGGGTGGCAAAGCATTTGATGTTGCTTTTGAGTGACACTTCAGAGTTCAGTCACACCCTATAGTTTTATCAAGTGAAACTATTCCATTTTAGGGCCTGTTCGGTTAACCATTCCCAGCCTGGAACGGTCCGGAATATTTCCAACCAAGTATAAAATATCGAATGATTCTAGGTCCGGAACAGTTTCAGGCCATTCTGGAGAAACGAATGGTTTCAGGCCCAGAAACGAACAGACCCTTAAGATAGCACTCATCTGTACTACCATAAGCAGGAGAATGCAATAGTGAAATGTGCATGCAGGGGAAAAAGTCAATAAACTACCTTCTCTTTTTCTGTCATCCCTATCCAGCATTAGTACAACAGTAATTTAGCATATGGAACATATGATTTTGCTACTCTGACATCTTATTTTGTGCAGACAATAGCTCTTTCATTACTAGAGCAGTTGCTAGTGGAGTGGTTGCTGGCGCAGCCTTGCTATTTGCTATTCCCGCTACCGGCAGCGGCGGCAGTGGTGATGAGATGGGCTCCCAGCCCCTCTTTGCCTGGTTGCACAGCTTGTGCGCATTCTTGTGGCTGTGCGAGCGCCTTCGAGCTGCAGAACTTCTTGGGGGCAGTAGTAGCAGGCGAAGACCGCATGGAACCTGGGCAGCAACCACAGCAACGCGTTAACTGATCTTTGGCTACTTTTGTGGGATTCGACAAATTTGTAGTTACGTATATCTATCAGATTTTGTATTGATATATTGGTCAAAAACCGATATATTTTGACAGCAGAAATATGTAATCAGATGTTTAGACAGACCCTAATATTAATCATGAATATTATTTTTTAATGTTTTCTTTTGTTCCACGTCTTTTGACAGGTGAAGTAATTGGCGACCACTAGAGGCGCAAGAGAAGGGAGAGGGATGCATTAGTTTTTTCCCCTCAAATGGTATTATTTGAGATAAAAAATTTAATATAATTTAGCCTATGAGTTGTGAAACTGTAGTATTTGTTATCCCAATAAAGGTTATTTAGCTGTCATAAATTGTATCTGATTTTGTGGACAAAATTAGATAGAGCCACAAAATTGTGTATTTAATTTGCATAGTGTATTGCTATCTTTTTCACGAGTCATTCACCTGAAAATTATGTTGGTGAAAAAAGATTTATGGTTTCAAATACGCTTTGTATCATTCATTTTAGTTAAAATCTATTTTATGAATAGTACCATAATAAATGATCAAATCTGTTGATGTTCCGGTTGTAGACTTATTTGTTTGTTGATTCATCTATCTTAAAATTTAAATCTGCATTTCAAAAATAATAACGCCTGGCAAGAGCAAAACTGACAACGAGATAAAAATAATTAAAAAATCGGCCACCTCAGAGGAAAAAAGAATCTATGACAACTTAGAGAATGGATTTGGACGTCACTAGTCTAAAACAAAATTGACCACGAGGACAAAAAAAAAAGCTGAACTGGATAAAAAAAGAGGAAAAACCAGCCCACAACGTCAAAGTGAACGAAATAGAAAAGGTCAAAAAAAAAGTCGCCCTTTCGTGCGTCCGTGGGGATCAGTGCATGGGCATGGGGGAGTCTCTCCGTGCGGCCACAGAGATCGAGCATGGGCGTGGGAGATCTATATTTATATATATATATATATATATATATGGATTGCTTTACGAGGAACGGGACAACGTGATCTTTAAGCATGAAGGACATGGCCTGATCGCTTGCTTCTTTTGGATTGTACGTGCATCATGTCAAAAGAAAATAGACCAAATTAAATATTTAGAGCTCATGTAAAGATATCAATGGGTATCTCAAAATTAGATTATGCTCATAGCCAAGTGGAAATAAATTTTAGAAAAATGGTAAAATAATTCCGGATACTTTGTAATATATCGGTTGACGGAAGATGTACCCAAAGGAATGATTTAGAGTACAATGAAGGGATATGGAAAACTCCAAACAAAAAGATTAAGATTAAGAAAGAGGAGACTTGATTATAGAAAATTAGAGACACGCTGGATACAAAACGATGACTAAATGTACTCTAAATTTTACCCACTCATAACACAAAGCCAAGCAGCAAGCAAGCATCCCACCACATCAATAAAAGCCAATCAACTTAATTCGGAACAATTTTGAAAATTCACTTTTTTCTATAACTAAAGTTGCACTAACTAACTAAACTTGGTAAATTTTATACAAATATTAAATCTATTTATATCTATTTAGTGTTTTCTATGGACAACCCAAAATCAAAAAATTTGGGGTGTGACAATGAACCAAACATGCCCTAAATGCACGCATGATACCTTTATGAGCATCATTTTTCTGGAACACTCACACACTACCCTTACGAGCATCACACCTATAATGCACACACGCTACCCTAATGAGCATTCTTTTTAAAAAATACACAGTACAACACATGTTAGCAAATTCTCGAGATTAATAAAGTCACCGTGGGTGCTTCGCCATGGACATGAACGTCATCTAACACTAAAACACAATGCCACGCTAGCAAATTCTTGAGATTTGTGAAGTTATCGTGGGCGCTTCGCTGTGGATACGAACATCACCTAGCACTAAAATACAATGACATTAAATCTGAAATATTTGCTTCTATGGGGAGTAAATCCAGAAATTGACGTGCTACTAAGACTTTTCTAATCACTCGATTACATGTCCTTTCGCTCTTATGAGCATCTTTTAAAGACTAGGAGATCTTGACACAAGCCGCATAGATGGACACGGCCTTTATAGCTGAAAGAATAGTGCCACTAAATTTTAAAATACATCTAGAAAAACGCAAAAACCGGAATGAAGTTGAGAATTTTAACTGGAGGGACACGTTTCACCACAGATAACTTAACCAGCTGAGTTTACAATTTTACTTCTAGTTGACGCGTTGAGTTATAAAGAAAATGATGAACCTTTAAAGATGACACGTACGGTACTTAATAGTCCGAGTAAGAAAACCCGGTCATTCTGCTCCCTTCAGCTTGATGCGACAGGGTAATAGGACTATACGAGTGCTTGACATCGAGTGGGTAGAACAAAATTGTGTAGACTTAAATTTGTACTCCCTCTGTCCTGAAAACCGCAACTTCCAGAATTATCCTAGGTTAAATTTTTAAAACTTGACTGAATTTTTAGAAAAAATATTAAGTTTTATAATACTAAATTAATACCATTGGATATTACCATAGAATATATTTTCATAAGATACTTATTTTATGTGATAGATATCGATGTTTTTTTCTATAAAGTTGGTCAAACTTAAAGTTTCACTGCCACAGATTCTAAGAGTTGAAGCTTTGAGTGACAAAGGGAGTAGTTTATATGTACTCCATAGCAATTAGGCATTTTAATGTTATAGGATATGTTATGACTTTTGAATGAGAAGATCTGAGCAGGCCTAAGCAGGCCTACTATATTTAAGCCCATAAAGTGCAGAAAAAATGGATCAAGGAATCAATTTTTAATTCCCCAAATTTATTATTATTTTTCCTATAATTTAATGCTCACAAAAACTATTTAACTAAATCAAATTCAACTACTTAGAAGATGAAATTTTGGGTGTTACAATTCTACCCCCTTAAAATGAATCTCGTCCTCGAGATTCGAAAGAGGCTTCGATCCTCTGAGAGAAACAGGAAAATATCTTGATAATCCTTTCAACTTCACAACTTGCATATCAAACCTAAACACTTGTCTCAAGGTCACACCTCGTGAACAACATTTCCATTGAATAACTATTATTCATAGTTGACCAAAGTCCATCTTGACTACTAATCCTCTTATCTTACAACTCCAAGAGACATAGAAACTTAATATGCATTTGTCTCCTCAGGTAGCAGTGGACCACCATGATACTCAATTCTTTTTCCTGACGGTGCTGTTAAAAGCATTTTGTACTGGGTACTGTGGATCACTCCTTTGTGTGCACACAACCATCCATTACCATGGACCAAGGGAATACCAAGTGACTCTAGCACAATGAGGTTTACAGTGAAGTTTTCTTTGTTTATGACCAAATTGATATTTGAGCACACCTGATCTGCTTGTATTTCTCTCACTGGCGTTTGAACTAACAAAGGCTTTCTCATTGGGCACTTCGCCCTCTTGATTGTCTTTACGAGGTCGGTGGGAATGAAAGAATGCGAAGCACTCGGGTCAAAGAGAGCAAAAAGTTGCACTGAGTCTACTTGAATATAGCCACCAACCACTTTGGTAGCTCCATGAATGTTATGCCTATCCACATTGCTCAGTCTTCCATTGATATAGTTTCGTTGCACCCTACTTCCATGAGCAGACTTCTTATGGCTTTTCCTTTTTCTCTTTCGCCGTTGTGGATTCCGATTTGATTCACTTCCAACTTGCTCTTGAGTATCATTATTTTGATAGTACTCAGTTTCATCATACTCATAACATTCTTCAAGGGTAGGATCATCATTCTCTTCCCACGTATCAGTAAGAGGCATCATATAGGGCTCCTGATCCATGGGATACTACAATCCCTGTCATCAAGTTACCAACGTCAATGACACGAGAAGGAGAGATGATCATATTCATAGAATATCTCACGAGACAACTCTCACTTCAAGATAAGTTGAAAATGCATCAACCCATGATAGCAAGGTTCTACCCCCTTAAGAAAGGTCGACTAGGAGGCACAAGGAAGGTAGCTTGCACTTTTTCTTGACAAGTTATCTTGCATTGAGACCCTTTTGACATCCCAAGAAACTTATGTGCAAGGAAGAAACAAATATCCTGATTTTCCTCGCGATATGAAAATCACCAGCGCAGGAAAATGGACATAACTCTTGTTTTGTTAATCCAATAGGGTTATAGCTTATACTGTTAGAAAGCTTAGAAAATTTTATACAACCTTTCTGTAGAACACTTTTCCAAATTCTATAGTTATATTTGTCCAAAACAGCAGGCAACCAAAACTGGTCCAGATTCCTGACAGCACATCTGTATCGTCTTGTAATTTTTGTAACTTCCAAACCATAATAGCTATGGGGGTGATTCTTGAGGTCGGAGAAAGATCTTGAAGTCTATTATCATCCAGAATTTTCTCGTGATTTTCAGTCATCCAAGAACAGAGACATAAACTGATAAAGATGAGATACTCTAGTAAGGCACGGTAAGGTAACAAGAGAAAAACCAAAACCCAACTATTTATGTCATTAGTCCTTATGCCTTAGACATATAAACTAAATGAAATTGTGAAGAAACTCACAAGATCATTACACTCATTACAAAGATGCAAATCAAACATAAACATAAAGACGATTCAACCAAGCAGTAAAGGTTCACAAGGCACACAAACTTGACTTTCGCTACTAGCGTTTTTATTACACAAGGGCACAAACTCCTATATCTTAAACTTAGTGTGGCTTCTTTCATGATACTACTGTTGGTTCTTCTGTGGACAAGACTTTACATAGTGTCCTTCCTGTCCGCAGTGATAACACTTTTTCTTAGCTGGATCCTTCGTGATATCATTTTCCACTGAGGTGTTGCTCAGTGTGTCATCAGTCCGCTGACTCTGAAGGTTTGTCTCTGGTTGGCTAGCTTTCTTCCTAACTTGGTTGATCCTTCGAGGTTGATACTCTTTATAAGTGATGGTCCATCCATCTATGCATACCTCATGAGCAGTGGGGTTAGCTTGAGAAGTTTCTTCATCTCCAAGGTTTGGATTTTCATGGCCAGAGTTCAAAGCTAAATGTGACAACTTAGGATTTGAATGTTGTTCATTCCCCAATGCTGGCTCTAGTGATTTTGCCTTCCTCTTCTTATCCTCATTAGTCCCACAATTTGGTTTTACCTTAGCTTCCTTTTTAAATGACCTATTCCGACGACAAGGAAGACCATAATACCTACAACAATGGCATTGGTCCTGATATCTCGATGTATTTCTACCAACAGTTCCATGAGTTCTCACATTTTTCCAAGCTTCTGCTACTTGTCTCTTCACTGGTCCTGAGATGCACTACTGAGAGTTCCCATTCTGAGTCATTCCTTCCACTACTTCCTTTTGCTTAGCTAGAAGCTTCTCCTTGTCAAATGCTTTTACGGGTGGCATCTCTGAGTCCTTTTGTTCATTCATGCCATAGGTCTCCTCGTTATGAGCCATCTAAATAGACAAGGTGGATGGATTTAGAATAGAGACAAAGTTTTTATAATAGAATAGGGCAGAGGTAAGCATATTTTTTAGCAATTATCAAGGTTAAGGTGAAAGCAAGAAGTAAGGAGAGATAGAAGCATGCTAAAACGTCCGGTTCTAACTAGGCTTGCGTCCTACAGTCAGCATTGCTTTGATACCACTTTGTAACACCCGATTTTAAGAACAAAATCAGATATGCACCATATGTGAGTTTTAGAAGACAAACCTCACATATAGCTACAAATAAGGGGTAATATCAAAGGACAATGCATAAATTACATAGCGTACATAATAAATCAGAAACAACCTTTGGCAGCAAACACGAAAGAGAACTCCAAACTTCGGGTGTTAACCTCACTCTACAGGATCCAACTGACTGGTTGATCACAAGCCCAAAACTTCTCCTGAGGTGTGGGGGAGATAGCAAGAGTGAGTTCAAGACGAACTCCGCAAGCATAACAACTAGATTGTATAGATTCCACAATCTCATGATCAATGTGACATAAATAATATAGAGCATTAAACAATAATCAATGAGTTTCTTAACACAAGATTCATCACCCTTAATGTAAGAGTTCCCAAGGCCGCTCGTGACCGTAAGCACGACTAGTATACCAGTTTTTAACACTCTGCAGAGGTTGTACATCTTTACCCATGAGTCATGATTTATCCCTTTCGCCTGAGGTGATCAGCCTCGTAACCCACTACCAAGGTAGGTCGGCAGGGATCACTATGAAGTCTTTCAAAGGTTCGTCTAACAAGTTAGGGCCGCTTGGTTTCGGTAGTCAGTCCGTGTGATTCTACCACTCGCAGGGAATCCACGGTCTGCTATCCCCCATTTGCGCCACGCGGGTAACCTCTAACAAGCTAGAAAAATTACTCATACTTGACTAAAGCCAGAGCCATTATAGCCCTCATGGTTGCACTTTCATCCCAGTTATCACTTACGAATATATCCTCAAGTTGCTAAAAAGTCATTATTATCATTTGTTGCTTTATATTAATCTAGTCACAAGATCATAGTCATAGAATTAAAACCCAAATGCTATACTTGCCTTGATCCAATTGCTCCTGGTGGTCCTGCTGATCTTACTTGCTTCCAGAGCTCTATCTTGATCACCGAAATAATGCTCACTGACTAGGCTCGGTCACCAAACATCAACACACAAGCAATCGGAGACAGACATACACGAAGCAAACAAGATTACAATTAGAACAGTACACCAGCAGTAAATAAATTTAAATAAAAGTTTTCCAAAATCATCTACACGCTGCTACGATCATGTCAACGAGAAATTCACGGAAAACGGAGTTACGACGCGAAAGTTACGCTTTTAACGGGATTTCAACAGCAGCTTACGGACTTGTAATTAACTAGGGAATCTAACAGTGGTGAATCTAGCCAACAAAGGTACCAACACGAAGCTTATGAAATTATAAAACTAACGAAACTTGAACGGATCGAATCGGAGCTAAAACGGAGAAGATATGAATTTTCTAGGATTTTATATAGAAAAGTAATTAATTAAATAGGGTCACAAAATTAAAATGTTTCAAATTGGTGAAACAATTTGACTAACATGTAAAGCTCGTGATTACGAATCTAACGCAATTTGAACGGGTCAAATTGGAGTTAAAACGAGCATTTTATGACTAAAACAAAATCAGTGGCAAAACTGTAAATTTCAAAAAGCGTATTTTGATCTAAACCGAGACGAAGTACGTGTTTGAAATCAGAAAACGTATTCCTAAAGGGCGTTTTAGGACCGCGGGTTGATTTGAGAAAAACGCAGGGTCTCTTTAAAACTTTTGCCCCCGAAGGGGTACGGTGCATCCAGGGCCATTAGATCGATCCTGGACGGCTGAGATTAAAAGAAAGAGATGAGAGAGGGGGGGGGGGGGAGAGGGGGAAAAGGGAGAGGCCGGCTGGGCCTGGCCCAAGAGAGAAAAGGGGGCGCGGGTGAGGTTGGGCCTAGCAGGCCGAGAATAAGAGAGGAGGGAGAGAAAAGTTTTTCCCTTTTTTTCATTTTCAAACCAAATTTTCAAATACATTTCCAAATTGAATTTTTGAGCAAATTGTCATTTTGTTTTTAAAACAATCATCACCATAAAATGCACCAGCATGTATGCATCAAAAAAAATGTTTTTCTAAACTTATATTAAAATTTTAATTCCCCAAATTTATTATTATTTTTCCTATAATTTAATGCTCACAAAAACTATTTAACTAAATCAAATTCAACTACTTAGAAGATGAAATTTTGGGTGTTACATATCCAAACATACTGCAATTTCTAGAAGAAAAATGCTATAGAACAACCGAGTGTTTTGGAACAATTCAATACTCCAATGTTCTCTTCTCTATCTCTAGCCTCATGCTCTCTTTTTCTCCCTAGTGGCCTTAGAGGTCTCAAGGGAGGCAGGGCAGACAGGTGGGGACGGCAGGAGGATGACATTAGGGTTCCTGTGATGGAGGTGGTTAGGCTAGGTCAAGGTAGGGGCTCCCATAGCCATAATGACGGCGATGGATGCCACCGCAGGTGTATAGGGTCGAGCCTTTTCGCTGGTCTGAAAAGGTATGGTTGAAAGTACTGTTTCTGATTTGTTGTGAGAAAAACACTGTTAGCTGGTAGAAAAAGTACGGCTTATAAAACAAATCTACAGGCTCGCATGCTTTCTAATGGCAGCAAAAGCCTCGAATAATGCTATTAGTCCATCAGTGATAAGTCGGTGATAGGTCATTCCCACTCATTTCTATAGCAGATTTTAGCCCAGGAGTTGCTCATGGACTTATGGAACAAGTCCTCCTATATATGCGTCTAATATACCAAGCAGTTTAACCACTTGTGTGGTCACCGAGGTACGGGACTAAGCCATGCGTCTAGGCTTTTGAAAAATAACCAAGAACCGCTCATTTCTATGATCAAATCCTACAACCTAAGAATCATTCTTATGATTCTTCCTTTCTACTGCAATCCCCTTTCTCTTCTCTATGCTTTTGTCCAAATGGACTCTTATTTTGTCCAATATTATTATTTGGTTATCATGTTGCGAGATTTCTTCAGAGAGTCTGCTTGCCATTTGGTTTGCAACCACCAAAAGATGCATCTGAGTTAGGGGTGCGGTATACATAAGTAGACTAGCACTTGAATCCTCAAATTTGCGTAGGAGCAAGTGCAATTTAGAAAGAAAAAAAGGCATTTTTAGTTAAAAAAAAGTATTCTTATATTTGCATGTTACTTTTAGGATAACTTACTAGACATGTTTCTAGAACAATCTAGAGAAACAGAGCGAATAGCATTTTTTTTAATTTGACATGTCACATGTTGGAATAAACTGTGACAATGGAAATTTTTGCCCAGCATGAGTGGTCTTCATTTAAGAGGCTTTGCACTTAACTACTCACCCCATTGTTTGGTTTCTTTAAAACAGTGTGGAGCACAAAGTGTAGTTATGATTGGTTAGATGCAGAAGTTTTGCGAAGACCAGAATAAAAATTCTCTTCTCTAAGAAAAACACATACATGTGACATCTTGCATTGCATAGTCTGTCCCCTGCAACAGATTTAATCAAATACCTGCAGCATCTCAGATATCCTCCTGAGGGCAAAACATTAATTGAATTTCGTACTAAGAACATCTCAATATACATCAACAGAAAAGCATGAGATAGCAAAATGACACAAGCATGCGATTGCACGGTAGCTAGACTAAGCCTGCCATATAAATCATCAATGTAGCAAGTCCTGATTACATAAGTCTAAATAAGGACAGCCACGCATGAGGTGTTTTTTTTACCAAAACAGGAGGGGTTGCCCCCTACTGAGCTTTTATGAAAACACAATTCAAAAGTACAGAGGCCAAGCACTGGGTTTAAGATACATAGAAGGAAACAAAAAAAATCATGAAAACTATACAAAGCTGTTTAGCCACTGATCAAGCCCTGTTTGAAAATTATCCTTAGCTCTCAGCTTAGCCAGAGCTAATTCCTTGCGAAAAGTATATTTGCAAGAGGCCACTGAGTGTTGAAGATTCATGAAGATACTATCATTCCTTTGAGGTCCATAGTGTCCAACACATAGATATAAAAACTTCCATAAAAAATGGCCGTTGAAAATGACCCCTGAAAGCTGAAATGGTTGAAAACAAGTCATTCTGAATGAGGTGAACAAAACCCAAGGTATTCCAACAAGTCATTGCAAATGGGCAGTGGAAAAAAAGATGCTTTAGGGATACTTCAGTGTTCATAAAGCAGAGTACACAACTGTAGCATTCCAAAAAAAAAAACCATATTCTTAGTGCCCTGGTGCTGAGCCTGTCTTTTAGCAAAAGCCAGAAGAAGAATTTTCTTCTTGGTTGACAGTAAGACTTCCATAGCCATTTATAAGCAGTATGAACATTCCTTGTAACTCTGAGATGGACATAAGCCTTACTTGAACTAAACTGACTAGAACCATGAACCGATAAAGTGAGGAGACCCAGGCCGACACCACTCTAATAGTGGTTTGGCAACAGTTCATGTGATGGATCCTCAATGGATAAGTTTAGGGCACTAATCCCTCCATTTCAAATTATAATTTGTTCTGCCTACATATATTTATTTTGCTTCCTACCATGTAGATATCAATTATATTATGTCTTAGATACTATCTAGAAAAATCAGAATAACTTATATTTTAGAATTGATGGGGTACTACATAAATGACTATAACGTGACACATATTTAGAGGATGTTTGGTTTGAGGAATATGTTAGTCCATCACATACTCATTCTCATTTTTTTGTTTGGTTTGTGGTACAATAGAATGATGTATCGTCACCTCCTTTTTCACAAGCTATAATTAAGTACTAGTATATGAAATGGAGTTTATTCCATCAAATTTGATGAATAAACTCATGGCACACCACCTCATCTAGGATGGAGTGATTCCTCAAAAGAAACACACTATTACTTTTGGAACTCCTAGTTTTATGTCAGTCCAGTGCTTGTAATTAAGCTAAATAGACTAGATTACATATCAATTTTATTATAAAGTGGAAAATAGTACTCGCCTAAATATTCATTTTGTGTATATCAAAACTTTAACTCCATGAATCCCTGCAGCTACAAATATCCAGCTCCAATAATTGTTTGATTTAGTTCCTTCTCTTTTTGTTTGAGCTAGAGTTGTGCCTGACTCTTTTTGTTGTGGCAGAGTAGTTCATACAATTGTATATAGAATCGGTTATCTAATACATTTACATTAGAGGTTTCTTGCTATCTTTAAAAAAAGTGGTAGTAAGATGTACAAGCATTGAATTTACAAGTAATTATGCATTAAGACTACCTTTTTTCTCGAAAAGGCAAGAGATAAAGGGGCTAGAGCCCTACAACACACACCAAACACAATTCCCACACTTAGAGATTACAATCTGGCCCGCGCTAAGACTACTAAAACTTAATGCAACTCATTATATCACACGATGTTTCTTTATTTGTCTCTCGAAGCTTGTTGTGAACTTTAGCCATTTTTCTCAATAAAAGCTCAGTAGGGAGCGCACCCCTCCCGTTCAATAAAATTATATCACAGGATGTTGAAGTACCAATTTAATCTGTACTTCCTTCATTTTCAATTATAAGACGATTTGGTTTCTTTAGATACACTGTGCACTTATATATATACACACACTATATTTAAATATATAATAAATGTAATGTATTCACATAGGCCGAACCATCTTATAATAATTTGAAATATATGGAGTAATAAATTATGATACCTATTAAGTAACAATTTTAGTACCTCTTTCTACATGTTTCAAGAATAGTATTAAGAACTAATCCTCTTCTTGTTACGAGGAAGCGAGAGGGACCAGAAATACATAAATTACAAAAAGAAAAACCAATACCTGAATATGCTTTACTGGCGATGAATCTTCATTTATCTTGCTCATACAATATCATAACGGATACGTAATGAGCCTGATGTGGATATGTATTCTCACGCATCAAAATCAACTAGCTAGTTCAGTCACTTGTTCTCCAGTGCAGCATCATCAGGATTCTCACGCAAGCAACAGATAGAGCCAGACCTGCATATATGTGCATGGGTAACTGCACCCACCCAACGGTGTTTACCCGGTGTGAATCCTGATGATGCCGCACAGGACAACACTGACTTGTTTCATGATGTCCGGCTGGGGATCTGACGCAAAGCACACAGATCGATCCAAACTAGGTAGGGAGCTAGGGACTTCAGTTGGATCTGAACTACAGCAAGGTTGAAGAAACTGGAGAGAACGAAGAGAGAAGTATCCACTAGAGACTAGAGATCGAGTTTAGCAAGGTGCAGCTCTCTGCAGAATCTGTACTAAGGATAGATCAAAATCAGCGAGGCTCTGCCTCTAATAAGCTAACTGGGTGAAATTATCTGAGATGACGGCGATGTTTTTGCCCAGAGAGTTTGTTTAGGCGCCTGTATATATAGAGAGAGAATGAGAGAGCTCCAGGGAGGCTGCCAGCGTAGTATCAGTTTCTCACTCTACTAAGAATCTAGTCTCTCTAGGGTTTTGGTGCATGTACTAAATGCTAGTCAAGATAGCACATACTCATGATGCCAGCTGGCATGAGAAGAATAATTTGTCACCTAACTCTCTCTTCATTTCTAAAGTCGTTAGTCTTAGGCCCTATTTGGATCCAAGGAGATAACAGTTAGATATTAGTAATTAGTTCCTTGGATCCAAACAGGTCTAGGTAATAGTTTAGCTAATAGTTAGCTAAATACCAAACTTATAATTATCTTACTAGCATAGCAAAACTAGCTCATAGGAGCTAATATTAGTTGTGGTCTATTAGCTAGCAAACTACTCAGCAAATTGTTTTTCATTATGGTTATGCAACAATGATATTTATTTGCATCTTATTTTTACAACTATTCATTTAGGGTCTATTTGGATCCATTAGCACTAAAAATTAGCTGTCTAATAGCTAATCGCTGCTACTATTTAATGGGGTTTGTTTAGATCCACTTGCTAATTACTAGCAGGTCCATTAGCAGGTTTGTTTAGATCCATTAGTACTAGTTTTAACTGTTAATTTTTAGCGCTAATGGATCCAAACAGCCCCAACTCTATTCCTAGGCTACACTACAAAAAGCTGGTTTCCCACACACATAGGTGACAATGTAATTTTTGAATTCATTTGCTAGAGGGTCCAAACTTTATTAAACTTTGTAGGCCATATTATGGATTCAAATATGTCGTTGTTTGGAATGCTTTACTGATGTTTGTACCAACTCAACATATTTGTCTTCAATTTTAATAAAACCTTTCCTAATTCCAAAAAAAGAGTGAAATTCACGGGCGATTCTACAATTGCGGAACGATGTCATCCGGTGCCAAACTCCCATTTTTTATTTCTGGGACGTTAAACTTGTTTTGGGTATCATCATTGGTCCAAATGTGTGCTTGTTCAACCTGCTATGCTATGTGGCATGCTGACTGAGAGATGACATGGATGTGAATAGGTGAGGCTCTTATGTCAGTTGGACATCTTCGCTCTCTATCTTTTGTCTATTCCTCGTCTCTCAAGACGCCTACACGCCAATGTTGCCTGGATCATCCTTGCTGGCCGCACTTATGTCCCTATGCCATGCTCGCTCTTAGCGCACCTCCTTCAGGCTACGCACCTCCTCCGTACTGGCTAGTCCGTGCTGCGCTCGTTGGCCTATGCCATGCTTGCCAAAACAAAAGTGAGGTGGATGAGATGGTGTGAGCAGTGTAGCGGCCTCCCCGACCTCAACTAGGTGGAATACCTCCTCTCCCTATGTAACTCTCTTCCTCCTCTATCACCAGAAACGTTGTTAACTCACATGTACCTTGTTGCCAATACACCTACCCGCTGTCCACATCTAGTACGCGTCCAATGTTATATGTCCACCGCCCAAGCCTCCGTCACCTGTCATCCTCTTCCACACAGCCATACAGTGCATAGGCCTATGGATGCAAAGCCTTCCATCAGCCCCTCTACTACATCGGCCATCATCGCCTTCCTCATCATATATCCTCAATCCAAAGATTCGATCGGTAGTATCCAATCCACCATCCCATCTCTCTTCCCTCCTGATCCAAAATTAGAGGAGTTCCCATCATGCCATGGACACAGCGATGCTACTATTGATGCTCCTCCTGCACTTGCTACTAGAGAACTAGAGGCATTCCACTCCACTTCTACTAACCAGTACCACCCCATCCACATCCACCACCAGTAATCTCACACAGCACCCACAACCTCCATAGCTCCATCGATGGCCTACAACCTCTACCTTCACCCTTGCCCATGAGGCCCTCTGCTAGGTCACTGACCTCGAGTCAAACACTGGTTAGATGGAGATGTGCTCAACCGGTGGCCACGATGGCCTAGGCATAAGCAGTGTGGGCAGCATGGTGCAACGCTGGTTAGATGGAGATGTGCTCAACCGGTGGCCGCGATGGCCTAGGCACAAGCGGTGTGAGCAGTATGGTGCGAGACATGAGCGTGTGGGCAGTGAGAGTAACATGGATGGTGAGTGGGTGGGTGGCAACCGGAGGAAGTGGGTGCACCGGCGGTGACTGGTGTGCACGTGTGGCGAGGGCATGTGACATGTGAGACGAGGAAGATGATGGAGATGAGAGGTGTGGTTTACATGTAGGGCCCACCTAATCATATCCATGTCAATGCTTAATAACATTGCCACGTAGGATATAGCTGGTCATCGGGTGCTCATTTTGACCAGTGAGTAGACCCGGAACAAATTTAGAGACCCAAGAATCAAAAAAGAGAGTTTCGAACTGGGATGGCACCGTCCCTCGTGTTGAATTTCACTAGAAAAACTAACACTCACTCCATTTCAAAATTTAAGGATGTTTGCAGTAAGTCAGATTTCAAGTCTAACCATGTTTTTATTGAAAATTATAGCAACTATGAAAACAAAATAGTTTCATTAAATACACCATAGTATATCAGTGGTTTCATATTAGAATGTTGATATGTTTCTCTATTAGTTTGATTAAATTCGAAACATTTTAATTTTATTTGTAGAGAAAAACAATTTTGGAACAGCATGTTCTTTTGGAGGGAAGGCATACATTAATGTGTTCTAACAAAAAATCAAGAGATATTAGTCAAAAGGTGCACACACTTTATTCAACAACAAATTCTTTTTTAGGATTTTGTGCAACAACTAAGGCCAGTCTCAGTGACCCGTTTCAATGCACTGTTTCCAAAACAAATCCGCTGACAGGGCATCAATGAAACAAATAATGAAACAACCTCCACAATGCATGAGTTTTACCTTGGCGTTTCCTAGACTGGGCAAAGCATTTAATTACTGCAAAATGATTGGATCACATGCAAGATAACGATTTAGCCCTCAGTGGAGATTTCATTCCGTTTCACCGTGTGGGAAACGACGTCCGCGGGGTTTCACTATGGTGAAACTACTTCCTTCTCTCTCCTCTTCGTTTCATGCAAAAAGTGCAGTTTTGCTGACATGGCATTCTAATAAATATGCATGACATCCTGGTGAAACCCCCACTGAGGCCTTGTTTAGATGCGAAAAGATTTTGGATTTCATTACTGTAGCACTTTCGTTTGTTTGTGGCAAATATTGTCCAAGGACTAACTAGGATCAAAAGATTCGTCTCACGATTTACAGGTAAACTGTGCAATTAGTTTTTATTTTTGTCTATATTTAATGTTTTATGCATGTATCGAAAGATTCGATGTGACGGAGAATCTTGAAAACTTTTTGGTTTTCAAGGTGAACTAAACCTGAGACTGGCCTAATGTAATACGGAAGGCTTTGCTTCTATAATCTCTATTGGGCTAGCTAGTTGCTGTGTTTGGCGTGTATGTATGTAGTTTTTCCATTCCCTCGAATAAGATATATAGGGAACATTTTTAATTGAATGGATAGATGGAAACTACTATTGTAGAACAATGATATGCATGCCTCAACGAGCAATTTCTTTATGCAATAATAAAACACAAATATTTGGGACTAGAACCAATGGATAACTATATGCAAATAAATATGTATATGCAATTTGCAACCATCGTCATTCAATTTTAAGTGTTAGTTCGATTTGAGATGAGAACACAAAGAGGTTGAATAGAATCGTTGATTATTTTTAGGATATGTGCCATTACTTAATAGCTAGCTAGAGTTCTTACGTTTTCTCCTCAAAAAACTAAACTTTGTAGCTACAAGGCTATTACATGCATTGTAATGGCGATCTTATTTTTTAGCATTATTATTATAGCTTATTTGGGACTACTACCTAAGAGAGATGCATTACATTTAATGAAGTGGACCAAGGTTTTCCCTTAGATAGAATATCAATTGCGAAAAGTATATGTAACTTAGCTCAAAATAACAAATCAATATATACTCAATTCAGTTTAAACTAAGCCTTTATGCAACAGTTTTCATATAAATACCGTAGTTCGTTGCTTGTTGATCATAATGGTGATAAGTGGGTGGGGTGGCAGTAGTATCAACGGACAAACTTTACAAGTCAGAAAGAGGCATCAATCTTGTCTCTACACCATGCATGATCTAAAAGGACAAGTAATTCAGAATATTATTGTATAGCTAATTTTCCATTGATCGTCACAGATACCAAGTGTCGCCCAAGTTGTCACATATAACTAAACATCCAGATTATCTTGTGACTGAAGATCTTTATCTCAGTCACTAGACAACCATCTGCAGGTCACATGGCACGTATCTCAACATATTTGTCCAACCTGGCAAATCTTGCTGATAGCCTTTGGAGCTACCTTAAAATCACTTGGTCTTCGCGATGTTACGAACATTGACAGGAAGTCTTTATAGAGACGCGAGCTCCACCTGAATAAATGGCTACATTAATCTGGCATAAATACCTGCATGCATGGGAGGGACAAATAGGGAGATCCGATCGATCGATCCTTAATTAGTTTTAGTAACACTGCATAGATACCTCCTCCATGAGATCCTTAGGGAGATCACGATTCCACTGTTCTTCACAGAGACCAAATAACGGAGAAATCAAGTAGAAGTAGTCAAAGTACACACATAGCGTACCCACTATTAATCTTGCTGCAAAAACACCTCTGCACGCAGTAAAAAGAAATCTAATACATTGGCTACATATACAACCTAGGAATTGATCGGGTATTACATTCACCGCCTTAAACGGCACCTAAAAGCATCAACTATCATATCATATACTCTTATAAAACTAAACCCCACTATGATTTCTCTTTTCATGCAAGGTGCCCACATCATTCCCCACTAAGTAACCCACTAAATATTCTATTTCTTTATGCATGGTATCCACATCATTTCCCACTAAGTACATGTCATCCCATATTAATTACAAAAAATGACCATATCATCTATATCATGTGAAATAATTTAAATCTTTAACCTAATAACATACAAGTCATATACATACACTATTTATTTCATCACTTATTCGTCTATAATGTAATCAAATATTAGTTTTTCTTCTATTAGCTTAGCAATTTTTTTACTAGATCGAATACAATAGAATACATGCAAGTTAAATTCATATATATATATATAATACTGAATACCATATAATAATATTATGTATATAATAATTTAATTTTAAATAATCCGCAGCAACGCGCGGGGAATTCACCTAGTTACATGTATGTGCATCTTTTTCTCCTCCATTAGCAATGTAAGAGTGTGCATTATACCCATCCATAAATTTCAAACCGAACACAGACACATGCATGGAGGCTACATGATCTGAATTCCATCTGTAACGCCCTATATCCAAAATTTATTTATAGCCTAGCTCTCATTCGGGAAAAGCCGTCATACGCATAGCACCTTTCTTACATATCTTTCCATGTGTCATATAAAAGGTTAACCTAGATGTGCTATATTTGGAACGATAAAAATTCTAAATTACCTTCACTTACTTAATAGTGCTACAAAAACTGACCTTCGCTTTTGACCATCACTGCTGGTTTCTAAAACCGTTGATGATCAACTGGTTATGATATATATATTGGGATCATCATTGCCGGTTCATATCATTGCTGGCTTTAGCCATGAACTGCAAGTGATATCGGGTCATCACTGAGGTTGTTGGTTAAACCAGCAGTGATACTGTCACTATGTGTTCGTGGCTTGAGCCAGTAGTGATAGGCTGCATAAAAAACTTTATAACTTTCTCGTACGATGTCCGATAACGATGAACTTTATAACAAAGTTGTAGTACTTAAAGAGATCTATAACTTTTTAATTCAATTTTTTTTGATTTGAGATCATTTAGTTGTCCAAATATGCATCACAATATTTAATAGAGCTAATACGAAAGGAATCTATCCATATGCTCTGTAGTCAAAAGTGAGTGTGTAGTGGTATAAGAGAACCTCCGATGGAAAAACAATGACAAAAATCATAGTTATCCAAAGGTTATGAAACTTTATAGTTCACAACTTTTTACTTGAAGTCACTTTGATACCGAACTATTTGATTCACAAGATTTTATATAAGTTAATACCAAAGGAATCCATATGCTATGGAGTCATAAGTGAGTGTGTAGTGGTAGTTAAAGATCTCGGATAGAGAAGTTATTAAAAATAGAAGTTATAGATCTTAAAAAGATATGCAACTTTATAGTTGACAACCTTTTCATTTGAAATCATCTATCTAACAAAAGTTATATTTAAATTCTCACATTTGAAATTTGAATTTTTCAATTGACCTCAGATGGAGAACGATCAAAACAAATGTTGTAGATCCCAAAAAGTTATACAACTTATAATTGACAACTTTTCATTTGAAATCATTTACACAAGGAAAAAACGTGAGAATTTCCTTAATTTTTTAATTTAAATTCATCAAATGACCTCAGATGGAGACATATGATCAAAACCACAAGTCGTAGATCTCAAAATAGTAATAAAACTTTGTGGCTTAAATTTTTTTCATTTCAATTCTTTCTATGGTCCCAAATACTCAATTTAAGAACAAATAAACATAAAGTGGGGAGGAAGAATAACCCAAATGGACACAATTGTCTTATAGGTGGAGTGGCTAAAGGATGAACGCGCGAGTTTTCAGAAAACCTCATCTCTGCCGGTTTTAAAACCTGCATTCATAAGCCCCCTCATCACTGTCGTTTTGGTGCTACTGGTTCAAAAACCGACAGTGATGAGATTTTTGAACTAGCAGTGATGTCCACTTCTGGGTGGTAGTAAATCACCGGTGCACAACCATATATAGGCTATATGGGTCAACCATTCTACTAGGTATGACACTATTACCATTCCAAAAAATGAATATATCCTTAAATGATCCTATTATCTTCAAGTAAATTACAAAATTTTGTCATTCTAAAGTGATCCGATCATCTTCAATTGCTCTAGTGTGCACTCCAAAAAAATTTAGGTGCACTAGCTTTGCCCCAAGTTAAACTTCTTTAACTTCAATAAAGTTTTAGAAAAAAATAATAAACCTGTTAAAGTTATAGAAGTTTGACTTATATTAGGACAAACCTACGATAATTTGGGACCCATGATGGAGTAGTATATAACTTTTGAACAAACACGATGCTGTTAGATTTGTATTTGCGCGTGTATACAGGATATTATGTATGAGTTCTACCGGACATCAAAAAATAAGTGCAATTGAGCTGCAATTGTTAGTCGAAACCTTGTCCTAACAAATTAAACTATACATTTAAGACAAAAAGGGCGTAGTACAACTAAAGCAGAGTGAGACCAAACCTGCGACACATGTATAGCAGTAGTATAACTCAAAAGGAACATCATGTGCCTCAAGTTCCAAAGCCTAGTAGAAAATATAGACACGTCGGAGAAATAAACAAAGAGCTTTACTAGTCCTTTTTATAAGAAGGAACACCGAGGACACCCCTTGGCCCTTGCCAATAAAATGACAGTGTACTGACTAACCGATTTGAATGCAGGATTTTACCGTAGTTTTTTAACCTCCATAATCAATATTGTTACAATGTGGTAAAAAGAAATTTACTTTGGCGTTGGAGTTCTAGCAGAATTTTCATTAAGGCCTTGTTTAGATGTGAAAATTTTTTGGATTTCGCTACTGTAGTACTTTTATTTGTTTATGGTAAATATTATCAATCATAAACTAACTGGGGTCAAAAGATTCGTCTCACAATTTAGAGGCAAACTGTGTAATTAGTTTTTGTTTTCGTCTATATTTAATGCTTCATGCATGTGCCGCAAGATTCGATGTAACGAGGAATCTTGAAAACTTTTTGGTTTTTGGGGTGAACTAAACAAGGCCTAATAGAACAGTTGTACAATCAGCAGATGAGATAGAATAATATAAAAGATCAGTACAAAGGGTCAACATAGAAGAATACTAGGATGCAGCGCCTCCTTTGCACCACTAGCTGGTGTATGCAAATTGTTTGCACAAGAAGAGAACATCCATACTGAGAAGCTTTGGACTTAGTAACCCTCGAATATCCCTACGCTATGTTATGATTCCCAGCTGCAAATCATGGCAAACCACAAAAGTTACAACAAAAGATGTTTAAGTACGAGGAAACATACTGTAAGATGACCTTGCTGTTATACACCGTAGCTAAGCTAGATGCCATTAGAATCCTTTATTAAAATTTGAGCACTTGAAACGAGGACACCAATGCAACTATAATACACGATGGAGCTAAATAAAAATGCTTCAAGTTCCAAGGCCACATAAAGAATTGCTTAGTCCACTACTATAAGGGTGTGATTGGTTAGTTGCCCAGCCTAAACTGTCTTGCACAAGAAACCAACCTTCTACTGGACAGGCTGAGTCATCAGTTAATGTATGGTAAGGACGTGATTGGTTAGGCCTTGTTTAGTTGCTGTCCGAAAAAATTTTGGGAAGCGCTTTCGTTTATATTCGACAAATATTATCCAATCATAGGTTAACTAGACTCAAAAGATTTGTGTCGCAAATTACAGGCAAACTGTGCAATTAGTTTTTATTTTTATCTCTATTTAATGCTCCATGCATACGTCTAAAGATTTGATGAGACGAGGAATCTTGAAAATTTTATAGTTTTTGGTGAAAGCCTTAACTAGCTTGCACAAAAAACAAGACCTCTACTGAACAGGCTGAGTCATCAGTTGATGCACCAAGAAAAGAACCTCTACGGAGCCGTACCATGAGGTCGTGGCAATGAGGACAGATTTGGCAGAGTTAGAGAGGTGCATGAAGAGCACCTTGGATAGTGGATCAGGGCACGAGCTTCTCATCGGTGAGCGAGAGCAAGTCGCATGTTAGGAGGCGAGACTAGACAGTGTCAAGGTTAGCCACCACATGGAAGGCTACTGATACCAACACAACACAATAGGCATCCCGTGGCTAAAAGGATCTAGATGGCTAGAGAGGGGCTGAATAACCTATTAAAAAATTCTACAAAGATTACAAGACTAGGGTAAATTGACTACAAACTATTGCTAATGGGCATGAATTAATGCCTACTATTGAAAGCCCAAGTTCAATTTTGGTAATTAATGACACCAAGTTGTTAATACCATTATATTTAAGTAGTTTGAGATAGGCATATCAACCCTTATGATGAAGGAGCAATGTGACATAGAGCGGTGGACATATGATCACAAAGAGATGAAGCTTGAACATAGAAATGAAGATCATGGTAATCGAGCACTTGGTGATGGAGAAGGAGTAAAGCGATCAAGGCAAACCATAGGAATTTGCTTTTACCGGTCTAAGATGAGTAGAGAAATGATCGACCAGATTTAGGATAGATAGCAGACTATCAAGAGGGGCAATCACGGTCATCGCTCGAATCAAGTGCTACTAGGTCAACATCTTGAGTGTATGCATTAGATCTAGTAAAGAGCTAACTTAACTCCTTTGAAGAAAATTTCTGTGAAAATGCTAAGACACATGCGTATGGTGGTGGACACTTGGTGGTGTTAGCACATTTGCAAAGGATGTAGAGTTTAAGGGGCAGAGAGAGGTTTTAGTTCTTCTCTCCCTCCCGCTGAGCTTACGAGGCAAGATTCGACGCTTACGGGAAAATGGAATGCTTATTTTCTATTGCGCTGAAGACCGTGTTGAAAAAGAGGCGAAGTCACGCGAGTGTTTCTCGCTGAGAAGCACTCGTCGGATGCTGGGACAGGCAGCATCGAACATTGAGCCCATGTCTGATGAGTACAACGCAGTAAGGTGCAAACAGTTGTGTGCATTGGAGCGTCCGCTAGGTTCACGTCGGACATAGACCGAACACTACCCGTCGGACGTAGACCGAACACTGTTCAAGCGTTCGGTATAGCGTGTTGTCAACTTCTGTCGCGAGTGAGTTTCTGGCTATGTGCATCGGTGAAAGGTAATATGGCTAGAGGGGGGTGAAAAGCCTATTTAAAAATTCTATAAACTCACTAGAGCAAGATGTTAGTAAAAAACAAAGCGAAGCTTTCTGCTCTAGCTCTCAAGGGGTGTTTGCAAGTCACCTATCCAATAATTCGAGTTGCTATAATCACTATGCAAACAAGACTAAGTCTCTACAAGTTACACTAGTGAGCTTAACTACTCAAAGCAAGATTAGCAACTAAAGTAGTTACACTACTTTACGGTAAGTAAAAGGAGAGGAAGAGATATTTATACCGTCATGTAGGGATGAACCAATCACCAATATATCAACAAACAAGCACCGGAAGAATGCCAATCAATCACAATTGAGATATCGATTTTTCTCCCGAGGTTCACATGCTTGCCGGCACGCTATGTCCCCGTTGTGTCGACCAACACTTGGTGGTTCGGCGGCTAAGAGGTGTAGCATGGACCTCGTCCTCACTAGGACACCGCAAGAACTGACCCACAAGTGAGGTAACTCAATGACACGAGCAATCCACTAGAGTTACCTTTTGGCTCTTCACCAGGGAAGGTACAAGACCCCTCACAATTACCGGGAGATGGCCATGAACTCATGCAAATGCTCATCCATTGCTCCAAGCCGTCTAGGTGACGGCAACCACCAAGATTAATAAGAAAACCACAGCCAAATTGATCCCCAAGTGCCACTAGATGCAATCACTCAAGCAAATGCACTTGGAATCACTCCCAATCTCACAAAGATGGTTAATCTATGAAGGAGATGAGTCGGAGGTGTTTGCTTAGGCTCAAAAGGATGCGAAGTATATTAGAATGCCAAGAGGCTGAGCCCCAAGCTGGCCAACAACTATTTATAAGCCCCTCAAACAAATAGAGCCTTGGCTCTTTCACTGGGTAAAAGTCAGGGCCACCAGATGCACTACTGGTGAGCCACCAAACACTCAACCCCTGTGTCCGGTGCTCCAGAGAAAGCCACGTGTCCCCTACTTGAATCTTACGTGTGAAAATCTAACGGTAAAATTTGAACCACCGGACGTCGTCAAGTAGACATCAGACGTGTCCGGTGCACACTGGTCACGTACACAGAGAGGTCTGTAAAAACACAGGAGCACCAGACTCACTCTGAGCGTCCGGTGCTCTCAGTCAATCTCACTGCTGAAGTCAAGCCACACTGGACACACAAACAGGGTCTAACCCATGTCTGGTGCTTGGCGTCCGGTGCTCAGCCCTAACAGCGCGAGGCACTAACAGCACACTGGACGCGCAGGCTCAGCGTCGGGTGCCTACGGTCAGAGCGTCCGGTGAGTGTATTTTCAGTGAAAAACACTCCGGCAACTTCTCCAATCTTTCCATTGGCGCAATAGGAAATATGCATTCCATTTTCTCAAAAGTGCCGAACTCAAACTCCTCTCTACCCTACAAACTCCACCTCCTCCTCAAAGTGTGCCAACACCACCATGTGTGTACCAACAAGTGCAAGTGTGTTAGCATTTTCAAAAACATTTTCTTCGAAGGAGTTAAGTTAGCTCACTAGGTTCTAAATGCATGCACATGAACAATGTCACCTAGTGGCACTTGATAACTGTTTAGCCAAAGAATTCCCCTCTTTATAGTATGGCTATCTATCCTAAATTTGATCACACCCTCTATGGTGTCTTGACCACCAAAACCAAACCCTAAGCAATACCTTTGCCTTGATTTCCATAGGGTTTTGTTTTTCTCTTTCTTCTTTTCTAAGTTGAGCACTTGATCATCTTGTGGTCATCATGATTATCACCATGATCATCTCTTTCTCCATCACTTGGCACGTACCAACCTCATTAAGTCTACACACACTTAGTATAGAGGTTAGTACAAGGGTTTCATCAATTATCCAAAACCAAACTAGGGCTTCCAATTTCTCCCTTTTTTGGTAATTGATGACAACTCTTTTTACAAGGATTTTCAATAAAATTTCTTGGATTCATGTTGCTTGCCCAAACATTTTACCTTGTGCAAAGGTTATGGACAAGTTTCATAAACCCAAATTGGTAGCAATTGCTCCCCCTACATATGTGCTAACAGTTTGGATTTGAAAGCTTGCACATATGCTTGAATAGGAAATACAGGAGTCAATTTCTACCAAATGATGCTAAGGTGTAAAGAATGGACCTTTGAAGCGTGATACCAATCGAAGTTGCCAATATACACTATCCTTAGCACCATTAGTAACTAGACATTCACAAAACTAGAACACCCCGTGAGATCAACATTATAAACAAGGTTCTAGTACCACTTGTGAAACAACTAAGAGTCTAGTTACACTACCTATGCATGCTAGTTCTTCATTTCATCAATTAATCCTACAACTAGCATACACCACACAAGCAAGGTATCAGAGAGAAAGCTTCTAAAGTCAATGCAAATGCAAGCAAACATATGTGATGCACATTCAAATGCAATATACAAGTTTATGAGCTTGCTTCCCCTACTTGTGTGCTTCAAAATTTTAATTGATCCCCTTCTTTTAACATATTACTCCCCTATCTTTGTATTTTGAATTTCTCTCCCCTTTTTAGCAAATATTTGGGAAATTATCTCCCCCTTTGTCATCAAAGACCACAAAAAGTGAGCTCAAATTTTAGATAGGTTAGTGTGAAACCATGTAAAGTGAGATCATTTTCCCAAATTGGTCCAATCTAGATTACTTGCCTAAGATACTTAACTCGGTTTTGATCCAAGGACAAGGTTTTTCACACCTCCAAATAAGAGTTATCTTGTACCATGTTGAGTTAAACACTTATAGCTCATATTCTAGATCAAACACTAGGATTGCAAGCCCACAAACATGTCATATGTTACCACTAGATCAAGTCAAGCATAGAAGCAATAGTGGTACCATATAAGCATCAAATTAATTTGATTTTCATGAATGAGCCTAAGACATGAAAGGAATGACTAGATGCACTAAGCAAGTCCTTAGCAAAGAATGAATGACATGTCAAACAATTTTACCTTGCTTTGCTCGAAGGAGAGGCCTGTCATATAATGGGGGTGCATCAACACATATTTGAGAAGTCAAGTATGTTCAATTCATTCTTTAGCTTGCAAAACCTCTTCTCATCAAGTGGCTTGGTGAATATATAGGCAAGTTGATCATTGGTGCATATACTCTCAATGCAAATGTCCCCTTTTTGTTGATGGTCTCTTATGAAATGATGGCGGACATCTATATGCTTTGTCCCTGAGTGTTGAACCGGGTTGTTGGTGAGCTTCACGGTACTTTCATTGTCACATAGCAATGGCACTTGTTTGAAATTTATTCCAAAGTCCTTCAATGTTGCTTTCATCCATAGGATTTGCGCACAACAACTACCGCCCGCAATGTATTCCGCTTCGGTGGTTGATAGTGCAACACTATTTTGTTTCTTGGATGACCATGAGACAAGTGATCTTCCCAATAGTTGACATGTGTCTGATGTGCTTTTTCTCTCAACATTGCATCCCGCATAGTCTGAATCAGAATATCCAATAAGTTCAAACTTTGCACCTTTGGGATACCATAAACCAACATTTTGTGTATGCTTCAAGTACCTCAATATTCTCTTTGTTGCCTTCAAATGACTTTCTCTTGGTGAGGCTTGAAATCTTACACACATGCACACAGTAAACATGACATCCGGTCTTGATGCGGTCACATAGAGTAGGCTTCCAATCATAGACCGATACAACTTTTGATCCACCATATTTCCACTTGTGTCACTATCTAAGCTTCCATTTGTTCCCATTGGTGTGCTAATTGATTTTGCATCATCCATACCAAACTTCTTGAGCATGTCTTTTATGTACTTGCCTTGACTCACAAATGTGCCATTTTTCAATTGCTTGATTTGAAGACTAAGGAAGTAACTAAGCTCTCCAATCATTGACATCTCAAAGTCATTAGCAATCATGTTTCCAAACTCCTCACAAAATTCTTGGTTGGTTGATCCAAATATGATATCATCAACATATATTTGCAACACAAACAAGTCCTTGCCAATCTTCTTGGTGAAGAGAGTCGTGTCAACCTTGCCCATCTTGAAACCTTTAGAGAGTAACAAGTCTCTCAATCTCTCATACCATGCTCTTGGTGCTTGCTTCAAACCATACAATGCCTTTCTTAGCTTGTAAATATGGTTGGGTTTCTTATCATCTTCAAAACCGGGAGGTTGCTCAACATAAACTTCTTCATTGATATAGCCTTTGAGAAATGCACTTTTCACATCCATTTGATATAACTTGATGTTATATGCACAAGCATAGACCAACAAGATCCTAATTGCCTCCAATCTTGCAACCGGGGCATATGTTTCACCAAAGTCAAGATCATCCACTTGAGTATAGCCTTGTGCTACCAATCTTGCTTTGTTTCTTACCACTATCCCATCTTGATCTTGCTTGTTGCAAAAGACCCATCAAGTACCAACAACATTATGATCATTAGGCCTCTCAACTAATTCCCATACTTGATTTCTCTTGAAGTTGTTAAGCTCTTCATGCATAGCATTAACCCAATCAACATCTCTCAATGCTTCATCAATCTTCTTTGGCTCAATGTGAGACACAAAGGAGAAATTCTCACAAAATGATGCTAGTCTTGATCTAGTTTGCACTCCTCTTTGAAAGTCACCAATGATATGATCTAATGGATGATCTCTTGCAATATTTGTTGATTGGAGTATTTGCACTTGATTGCTTGCACTTGGTTGATCATGAGATGATGTACTAGCTTGTTGATCTTGCACTTGAGTACTACTTGTACTATCTTGATTTTGATCATGAGAACCACTAGCTTGCACATTAGAGGTAGGAAACACTTGATCTTTGTCATCTTCAACATCAATCACCTCTCAAGGCCTTAAATCACCAATGTCCATATTTTTCATTGCATCGGCCAATTGAGTGCTTCTCACATCATCTAGATTTTCATCTTCCTCTTGAGAGCCATTGGTTTCATCAAACTCAACATCATGCACCTCCTCAAGAGTACCACTAGCCAAATTCCAAACTCTATAAGCTTTGCTAGTAGTGGAGTAACAAAGCAAGAAGCCTTCATCACATTTCTTTTCAAATTTGCTCAATCTAATGCCTTTCTTCAATATGTAGCATTTGCAACCAAAAACCTGAAAGTATGCATTATTGGGCTTTCTACCATTCAAGAGCTCATAAGGTGTCTTCTCCATCATATGGTGACAATAGAGTCGGTTTCTATAATAGCAAGCCGTGTTGATTGCTTCGGCCCAAAAAGAATGACTCACATTGTACTCACTCAACATTGATCTTGCCATGTTAATCAAGGTTCTATTCTTCCTCTCAACAAGACCATTTGATTGTGGAGTATACTTGGCCGAGAATTGATGCCTAATACCAAATTCATCACAAAGCTCATCAACTCTTGTGTTATTGAATTCACTTCCATTGTCACTTCTTACTTTCTTGATGGTTGTTTCAAATTCATTGTTTATTCTCTTGACAAATGATTTGAATGTTGCAAAAGCATCACTCTTGTCACTAAGAAAGAATACCGATGTGTATCTTATGAAATCATCCACTATCACAAATCCATATTTATTTCCACCAATGCTTGTGTATGTGGTTGGTCCAAATAAGTCCATGTGCAACAAATCAAATGCCTTGCATGTACTCATGATACTTTTCTTTGGATGAGTGTTACCAACTTTTTTGCGGCTTGACATGCACTACAAAGTTGTCTTTCTCAAATGTGACATCTTTCAAGCCTCTAACAAGATCATGCTTGACTAACTTGTTCAATTGTTTCATTCCAACATGACCAAGCCTTCTATACCATAACCAACCCATGCAAGATTTAGTGAGCAAGCATGTTGATAATTGAGCTTCACTAGCATTGAAATCAACCAAGTATAGATTCTCATATCTAAAGCATTTGAATATCAAATTAGAGCCATCTACACTTATGATCTCTACATCATCAACTCCAAATATGCATTTGAAACCAAGATCACAAAGTTGAGCTATGGATAGCAAGTTGAAATTCAAGCTCTCTACTAGTAGCACATTGGAAATACTCAAGTCATTAGATATAGCAATTTTACCGAGCCCTTTGACATTGCCTTTCCCATTTTCACTAAATGTGATACTATCAACACCATTGTCATCATTTGTATTGATTGAATTGAACATTCTTACATCACCGGTCATGTTTTGTGTGCACCCACTATCAAGCACTCAATGCCTTCCTCCGGCTTTATAGTTTACCTACAAAACAAATCAATGTTTCTTAGGTACCCATACTTGTTTGGGTCCTTAGAGGTTAGTGACTAAGCTCTTTGGTACCCAAATGGCCTTCTTCTTTGGACCCACAATTGGTGTACCAACAAACTTAGCATGCACACCCTTCTCACCCTTGGTAAGCACATAACAAGAATCAAAAGGAATGTAAGGTACATTAGCAATTTTCTTGTTCTTATTCATTTTGTTGCAATGAAGCTCTAGGTGCCCAACTTGCTTGCATTTATTGCAATACCGACCATTGCTCTTTGTTGGGTATTCTTAACATCACTACCAAAAGTAGACTTAATTTTCTAATTCTAGTAACGGTGCCAAAAAATGCCAAACCTATCCCTCATACCACTTAAGCCAAGTTGTCATCCCCAGCATGACATGAGAGACGCGGTATTGAAATATGTAATTACTCTTCTAAATAAATAATGAATGGGATCTGCAAGTGCACAGATTAATACCGATGTAGCATTTTAACAGGGAAGTATTCCAGGTATCGTTATTTATATTTTTACCACTGGGAAGGGATTAGCAATCATCAATATTGATTACAGAATAGAATATGAGATTGAGTATCTATCATTGCATATATAATTGAGAACATTTATCTAACTCTTTAATACAGGAGTAAGTGTCACATAAAAGATATATAAAATAATAAATAGTGACAAAGATAATTAATCTGATCATAACTAGCCACATAATAAATATGATAAGCACCTCAATTAGATACTCTAGAAAGTCATTACCATGGAATTAGAACGAACTACAAGAATATTTCCTAAGTTATTCTCAACTATATAGTCTAGCATTATCATAGTTAGTGCAAGCATACTTAGCAATCATTGTGAGACAAGACTACGCCCATGCATAGTGATATTAGCAAGGTAAATGAGAAACATAGCAATCACTCCCCTGTAATAATGTTGCTCTGCCAGCCCAATACACGAGAGGGGGACTATATAAGAATCAATGAAGCTGTCACTATCACGAACTACCCCACGATCTGGCATATTGGGTACAATCGCAGATAAATACGGTATAACCATCACGCCTACACAATATCTATCATTTACCCATGGATCCAATGGATAAACGCTATACGATCCTAAGCATGTATATAGATCCAATCTAACTAAGCCAAGTACATATCTATGATAAACTAAGAACAATATAATCTTGAATATAAGCAAGTAGAGCAAAGTCATAAGTAATATATTGAAGTAGAACAAAGTCATATTCATAATATTGAAGAACAAAGATAATTAGAAAGCAATTAGAAGCACAATTAGAGAATTACCAAGAATCCTCTTGACAGATCTGGAAACCAATCGAAGATTGACTCCTTCTAGTTCTAATCCTATGTAGCTATGCTAATCTAGATGTCTAATTGATGTGGTGGCTCTAATCTTGATCAGGGGCTTCTTCTCCCTTGAGGAATAATGAATTAGGGTTGAGAGGCTCTCTCCTCCAGGGGCTAGGGGGTCTGGTTTTATAGTCCCTTCCAGTGAATATGGGCCATTTGATCAAAACGACTTTGATTGAACAGTTATCCTTGATCCTTTAGGTCGGTGGAGATCTCCCATGAAACAGAGTCCTGTTTGGCCTCCAAGTCAGGGCGGGCGCCCAGGGCAGGAGGGCGGGCGCCCTGCCTCTGGCCCCGTTCGGCCTCCGCTTTCTTCCCGTGGCTTCTGGAGTCTTCTAGATGTAAGATAATTGCGCGGTACGTTAATATCTCTATGTAATCCCGATGTATGGGCCTTTCTTCCGTATTTCCTGATAACCCCCTGCAGAAATAGACAAACACCAAAACTCGTGGAATTCTGTCAGATAAAACCCTAAGTCTAGATGTTGATTTCATTTGGATCCTTTTCTTTGTTTATTTATTAATTAAATTTGATACTTAAGGACTGTCAACAAACTCCCCCAAGCTTACCTCTTGCTCGTCCCAGAGCAAGGATAGACTCAGCAATGGATCAAAAGTTGTTGCAATATCTTTCATCATGGGACTTGTAGCCGTCACTTTTGTCTTGAGTAGTTAAAAGATAGAACAGTCTAGTCAAGTGCCATGTCTCTTATTCTTGATCAGCTATAGCTCTGGAGTTTTTGCAGATTTTCAAATAAAACTCAGAGATTCCTTGTATGACTCTCTCATATCTCTCTTTTGTGGTATTTCTGGATCCTTACTAAGGCAGTGATGGTATATGCCTACTCTCAAAAAGTATGTAGTATTTGTGGTATAAAGCATAGTGACATTGTCTTCTCTCTCACCCTACTCTAATAAGGCTTTAATATCTGGAGCTCATAGGTGGGAGATAAAGTATACATACTTACAAGACATTTATTGCATAGTCAAACCATGGATCAAAAGAAACAAGTCAATAAGTTTAATCAAGATGTGCATGTGTGGCGAATGAATGGTGTATGGTGATGATGGTGATAACAATGGTGGAAGTCTAATTCTACTTTTGCTCTTTTAAGGGGATACATACCTTCTTTGCTTTTTGAAACTTTATGAGGAGAATGAGATGCTCTATATTTTTCTTTTCTCTCAGGTGGGTATCTTGTACCCCTAATTCTACTGTCGGACACTTGTCCATTTTTACCTCTCGTCTCACTTTTTTTTCTTTCGAGGTTCCGGGCACTTGCCCCTTTTTATTTCCTCGTATACTTTTTTTCTTCTTTTTTTTAGAGCACTCATCTCTTGAAATAATATAGCAAGTGGTAGTAACAAGATAACTTGAGCATTTATTTCACATGGAAAAACAGAGATATTTTTGGCTATTCTCTCCCGGATTAGGAGTAGAATATTTTTAGGTGGTTCCGGAGATGAAAATGAGTGGATATATGTGGATGGTACTTCCGGAATAGAAGTAGCATATGTGAGTGAACGTGCAAGTGAAACCTTGATTTAACCACATGACAAGTGTTGGGTATTCTTAACATCATTACCAAAAGTAGACTAAGTTCTCTAATCTAGTAACGGTGCTAAAAATGCCAAACCTATCCCTCACACCACTTAAGCCAAGTTGTCATCCCCAGCATGATATAAGAGACGCGTGTTGACACCAGAAGTGGCAAACGGTTATACCGCAAGCGTACGGTAGTCAATGTAGCCTTCACCGGGAGTATTCCAGGTATCGTGATTTCCACGGGGAACGCGAAGTGAATTAACTAGGCTTTAGATCGTTAGGTGATGATCAAAGGGTCTAGGATAATGGGGTAGAGAGGTCTAACTAGTATTAATGCCTGGTCTTGGTAATTAAGTATAGTCAAGGTTTTTCACCTAACTCTTTACTGAGGGCGATACCCGAAAAGGAGGATTGAGTTAACGAGGTTTTTCACCTCCCCGTCTCCTAAGCGACTACCCTGCTCAGCCCAACTATTATTTGCAACTTGCCTACAACAGATGTGAGGAGCTTTCCGCCTAGCGAGGACTGTCACTCTCACACTAGGTGTCTACACAACTGCGACAAGGAGTCCACACTGGCAAGAAGTAGTCTAGACACCACGTCTAAACTAGCTCTTGCTACCCTAAGCTTAGCTAAAGCTAAGAGCACTCAAGATCAAGCAATGTGCCAGTAAAGGATTCTTATACTTAAAGTACCAGACCAAATATTAAATACTAGAAAAGACTCAGAAGTAAGACTTACAAGAAGACCTGCTTCCGCTGAGGTGCTCCGCGAAGAAGACTCCCGACAGGCCGGGACTCCTCCTTGGAACTCCTCACTCTCTACTCACTATGATAGCACTAAGCTACTAAAGTAGTTTACTCCTAAGATACATGACTCTTAAGTGAAGGAATAGGGGGGTATTTATAGTGGGAGATGGAGTAGGGGCTACTCCGGTGCCACGTCAGCGATCCGCGTCATCTTCATCATGCACCATTGGATCAAACCGACTTCACAACCGCCATCTGATCAACGGTAGAGGCAAACTAACATGTGCAACATGTGGGCAAGGTCGGTGGGAGGCCAACCGACCCTGGAACCGCCATGAAGTGGGGTCGGCCGACCCCCTATCTGGCTGGTTGGGCCCACCTGCAGTGTCCTGGAGGCTCTCTGATGTCGGTGGAGTTGAGCTGACCTGTGGGACCCACCAAAGTGGGGTCGCCTGACCCCAATTCTATGGGGTTAGGGTGTCAGCCCTGTCCTACATGTCTTCCTCTTCATGACTATAATGTTGTCTTGGTTACTGGTGTCACTGATCTTTAGTTATTCACCCCTTCTTAGTGTTTGGACCCTTGAAAAGTACCTGTTCTTACTCCTGCAACCAAATAGTAGCATGTACATGTGGAACTAGGTTATATGTACCTATATTACTACTTTGTTTGGTTGTTTTCTCCCAAAATGAGTCTTATGTTGACGGTTATGATAGTAGAAAACATGGTATAAATACCGTCAACAAGACCCCCCACACTTGAGTCTTTGCTCGTCCTCGAGTAAAGGTTAAAAATGAGTGATCAATGGTTTCTAACTTAAGATAGTAGTGAGCATAAAATGCTAGTTCGAACATAGTTCATCCAAATGGGTTTTTGTGTAAGTGTCTAGCATATATCCTTCAGAGGTTGAGAAAAGGAACAACTCTCAGAACAAGATCAAATTCCAATTTCATATTCTTGGTACTTAGAGTTTTTATGACACTTTTTAAAATAAGTCACATAGTTCAATCCTACTCCTCATTTAGCGCTCTAGATCACTCTTTTAGTAGTCCTCACCAAGGCATGAATGCCAACTTGTTTCATCCTATAACTATAGGCTTATATGGGGCTTGGTAGGGATAAACAAGGTAGCATACTCTACTTTGCAAATATTGTTAAGTCAAAAACAAGGATCCAAAGAGAGGAGTGTCATAGTCATAGATCAAGATGTGCAAGTGTGTTATATGGTGGACTAGGTTGCTCCTTTATTTGCTACACTCTCTCTACTTGTATATTGAGACATGGCTAGATTTTCTTTTTCTTCGAGCTTTATGTGCTCAAATTTTTTTTTTACCAAGCCTTTTATGTTTCATTTTCTAAACAATATTTAGAGAGGTGTTCTAACACTTAGAGTATGGAGCAACCTATTTAGTGGATGCACAATACATGTGGTTGCGTACTTCCAGTGTAGAAGCAGCATATATATATGTGGTGTGTACGTGATCTTGATCTTGTGACTATGATACAACTCTCACTAGGGTCAACAAGGTTTTGACAAAACTCATTACAAAAGCAGGTTGCATTTCATAAAATGGTTACTTGAATATCTAAGTGTATGGCTTTTGGTGGGAATTTCTTGCTAATGAGGAGTAAATGATACTATGGTTTTGTGATATTTTTGAAACAAATCTCTAAGTACCTTGAATAGAAATGTTATGAATTCTTAGCCAAGAGTTATATCACTTTCATCAACAACTTAGTCAATATGGTTCCTATAGATTTTTACCCATGAGGATGAACAATTGTAAGAACTATACTTTATGTCATAATTTCTCTTAAATCATGAACCAGTTCACTTTTTATTTTGCAAACAAGTTTAAACTATCAAATTTTATTTTAATTGTGACACAAACGTAAAGAATTGGACAGACTGAGAGGGGGAAGAGTTAGCAAACCGGGCAGGAAAGATGTGTTTCGTCGTATAGAAGCTTCCTGGTGGGCCCAGGGCTCTATGGAGGGGTCGGCCGACCCCACCTGGAGGTTCCTGGCCCTGCCACTCGATTCTACGTCCCTCGGGAAGTCTTTCTGCACTTGTGTCGTTTCCTTTTGCCATAGAAAGGGGGTCGGGCGACCCCCTCATCGCGCCTGTTTTTGGTGCCATGACGTGCCAAGGTGTATGCAGTGTTGTTCCATGCTCACGGCAGTTCAGAGATGAAGTTGGGGGGTCGGGCGACCCCCCCACACTTGCAGTTTTCGTGCAGCTGAACTTAAAACAGAGAGAGACGATCAAATGCAGATGTCCTGCTGGTGGCAACACACCAGCAGGACCAAAAACGACTCCATTAAATCAAATTTCAATTGTATAGGCACTTTTACATTGCGAAATTCAAAGTGACAAATTGAAAAATAAAATTGAGTAATCAAACCTAAATAATCAAATAGTGCCTATAACCTAAACTAACTAATTTATTTAGGGAGATGGAGGTTTGAGGAGATCCTCCCGCCCAATTGCTTGCGCCAAACGCTTGATTTTAGCGCTGGTGCTAATGCGCAGGTGGCGGAAGTGATCTTCTAACTCAAGATTCTCCATCCTGAGCTCCGACACTGTCTCCTCTAAGATCCTATTTTTCTTTCTAAGGCTAGCTGTGACTTCCAGGAGCTTCTCGATGTCGCCTTTTTCTGGATCTTCTTCGTATTTGCCAGGCGCACCGTTGATCGGAGGTGGATCCATCTTCCGCCGGATGGATGGACTTGCTGACGAGTCAAAGGACTCCCGCAACTCCATCTTTTCCTTAGAGTTCAGCGGCGGGATCAGCACCTTCCCCTTTCCCGGCCCACTACCCACCACTTGGTGGTTCCTCCAAAAGGTTGGGGTGGACGGCGAGTAGGAAGAGGTGTGGATCGTGTCGGAGGAGATGGTGATGGCCTGCTTGGTGGCCATCGGCGCCTTCTCCCGCAGCGCAAGTTGGCCCGTGGTAGGTCGAACCGGCGTTACGACTCGAGTAGGGGACTTGCCGATGCCCCTGCGCGGTGTGAGCGAACGAGAGGCCGACGCGGAGCGCTGCGTCACCCGGGGCGAGGTCGGGCGACCCCTCTTGGGGTCGGGCGACCCCCACATGGGGCCCGTCGGCCCTCCAGCCGGCGGCACCATGGCTAGTGGTTCAGGCTCCAGCACGTTGACGGCTAGGGCAAGCTCCAGGCTCTCAGTTAGAGACCTTTGCGGACGTGGGGAGTTGGAGCGAATGGCTTGGTTGGAAGATTTAGTTGGAGGAGCCATGGAGATGAATCTCTTGGCAAGGAATGGAGGCTAGGAGAGTCTGGTTCGAGGTGAAGATGAGAAGGAATGAATTGAGAGGAGGAAGAAGAAGAAGAGGGGGGATAAATAGATGTGTTTGGAGCCTGAGAGTTTGAATTTTGAAAAGGAGCGTCGTGGAACGTTTGAGGGACGATCCGAGACTCCAGGGGATTTCAAAACTCAAAATATTGGGGTCGGGCGACCCCTATATTTCAGGATTTTGAATTTTGAATTTCAGCACCGAACTCTATTCATTCCCCTCTTTCTAAACCTATCCCCCCTTGGGCCAAAACCCCTAGAAGAGGGGTCGGCCGACCCCCATTTGGGGTGTTCGGCGGCCCAACTTTGATCCTACGTCCTCTAAAACCCTTTACAAACCTATTTCAAAACAAAAAGGAACTAAATATATTGATTTAGCAATTATTTAAACAAAAAGGGGGTAAAAAGAAGGACATGTGGATTTTAAGACTTTGTGTCAGATTCAAATTCTATCATATCAACTTCTTCTTCTAAAGGTTCATGTTCATGGAAAACTTTAAGACGATGACCATTTACCTTAAAGGTGTTGCCGTCGTCGTCCCGCAGCGTTACCGCTCCATGAGTCGCGGCGTCAACAACGAAGAATGGTCCTTCCCATTTGCTCCTTAGCTTTCCATGGCCAAATAACTTGACCCTTGAGTTGAACATGAGAACCTTATCCCCAGGATGAAATTCCTTTTGCTTGATCCTTTTATCATGCCATCTTTTTGTTCTCTCTTTGTAGATCCTGGCATTGTGATAGGCTTTATCTCTCCATTCTTCTAGTTCGGAGATTTGGAGCTTTCTATTTCTTCCGGCCGAGGGCAAATCCATGTTCCATTTCTTGATTGCCCAGTGAGCTCTATGCTCTAGCTCTACCGGTAGATGGCATGTCTTACCGTATACAAGTTGGTATGGTGTCATACCAATTGGGGTCTTGTACGCGGTCCTGTATGCCCAAAGTGCATCTGGTAGATGGCTTTTCCAGCCGGTTCCCATCTTAGTGACAGTCTTCTGCAGAATGTTCTTGATTTGTTTGTTAGATGTTTCTGCTTGTCCGCTCGTTTGAGGGTGATAGGGTGTTCCAATGTTGTGCCTTATCCCCACTTCAGCTAAGAACCGTCGGAATCTTCTGTCAATGAAGTGGCTCCCTCCATCACTGATAACTAGTCTGGGGGTGCCGAAGCGTGGAAATATGACTTCCTTGAACATCTTTATCGAATGTGTAGAGTCGGCTGCTCTGCAGGGCATTGCTTCGACCCACTTGGACACATAGTCTACTGCCACTAGGATGTACTCACACCCTTGTGACAAAGGGAATGGCCCCATGTAGTCTATGCCCCAAGCATCGAATATCTCGACTTGTAAGTTGTTTGTGAGTGGCATTGCATCACGAGTATTGATGTTCCCATGCTTCTGACACCTTGCACATCTCCTCACGAAGTTCTTTGTATCTTCGTACATGGTAGGCCAGTAGAATCCACTCTGCCATATCTTGGCATGGGTCCTGAATGCTCCATAGTGGCCTCCGTACTCTGCCCCATGGCATTTTTCCATTATTTTTACTGCTTCGTCCATGGGAACACATCTCCTGAGTATGCCATCTTGACAGACTCTGTAGAGGTAAGGATCGTCCCATAGGTGCACCCTACTCTCGTTAACAAGCTTCTTCTTGTCTACCCCAGATGGTATGTATCCGGACGCCAGGTAGTTGACTATGTTTGCATACCATGGGTAGGCTTCTGAAACTCGGAGGAGTGTGTCATCTCGAAGGTAGTCGTTGATAGGTGGATCCTGTTTATCCTCGATTTGCATCCTAGACAAGTGATCGGCTACCGAGTTTTCTACTCCCTTTTTATCTCTAATTTCTAAGTCAAATTCTTGGAGTAGTAGGATCCATCTTATTAATCTTGGTTTAGCATCTTTTTTAGTGAGCAAGTATTTTAGAGCTGCGTGATCGGAGTAAACAATCACCTTTGCTCCAACTAAATAAGATCTAAACTTGTCTATAGCAAACACTACAGCCAACAGTTCTTTTTCAGTTGTTGCATAATTCAGCTGTGGTCCTGTTAGTGTTTTGCTAGCATAAGATATTGCGTGATGCTTCTTATCTTTAGTCTGTCCTAAGACAGCACCTACAGCGTAATCACTAGCATCACACATTATCTCAAAAGGTAGCGACCAATCAGGGGGTTGAATGATTGGTGCAGAGATAAGTGCTTTCTTAAGATAGTAAAAGGAATCCAAGCACTCATCATTAAAATCAAAGGGTGCATCCTTAGCTAACAGGTTTGTTAAAGGTCTAGCAATTTGAGAGAAATCTTGTATGAACCTTCTATAAAAGCCTGCATGGCCAAGAAAGCTACGGACGCCCCTAACATTTGTGGGAGGAGGGAGCTGTTCTATAACTTCAATTTTAGCTCTATCTACCTCTATCCCACGTTCGGACACTCTATGTCCTAACACTATCCCTTCTCGAACCATAAAATGGCACTTTTCCCAGTTCAAGATCAAGTGCTTCTCTTGGCACCTTTGTAAGACTCGGTCCAGGTTCTTTAGGCAATCATCAAAAGTTTTCCCATAGACGGAGAAGTCGTCCATGAAAACTTCCATGATTTCCTCGATCATATCGGAGAAGATGGACATCATGCACCTTTGAAAAGAGGCAGGAGCATTGCATAGGCCAAAAGACATGCGCCTATATGCATATGTTCCGTAGGGGCATGTGAATGTAGTCTTACTTTGGTCGTCGGGATGGATTGGGATTTGATGGTAACCCGAATACCCATCAAGGAAGCAGAAGAAAGAGTGTTTGGCTAACCGTTCCAGCATCTCATCGATGAATGGCAACGGAAAGTGGTCTTTCTTAGTGGCCTTGTTAAGTTTTCGGTAGTCTATGCACATTCTCCATCCCGTGACAGTCCGTTGAGGAATGAGTTCATTGTTGTCATTTTTAACGACCGTCATTCCTCCTTTCTTAGGAACTACTTGAACGGGGCTGACCCACTCACTGTTCGG
Organism: Sorghum bicolor; assembly: GCF_000003195.3. Taxonomy (NCBI): domain Eukaryota; kingdom Viridiplantae; phylum Streptophyta; class Magnoliopsida; order Poales; family Poaceae; genus Sorghum; species Sorghum bicolor. Next base: position 19,322,564 of record NC_012874.2, read on the forward strand.
AACAGGGTAGATTATGCCCGCATGCAATAGTTTTAAGACCTCTTTCTTCACAACTTCTCTCATCGCATTATTTAGCCTTCTCTGAGGCTCCCTGGAAGGTATAGCATCGGGTTCGATAGGGATGCGATGAGTGCAGAGTGCAGGACTAATTCCCTTAAGGTCTTCTAACGAGTATCCTAAGACAGAGCGGCGTTCTTCTAAGACGGTGATGAGTTTGGTGACTTCTTCTTCTGTCAGTTGATCACTAATGATTACCGGAGTCTCTCTATCACCATTAAGGAAGGCGTACTTAAGTCCAGAGGGAAGTGGCTTAAGTTCTATAGAGGGTTTTGGTGGCGGTTTAGATTCATCCAAGTCTAATGGTTCTTCTAATTTGTTCTCTTCTTCTTGGATGAAGTTTTCGGCGTCTTCTTCTAAGTCAGGCTGAGAAGCGTCCAGAAGAGATGCCGACATCACCTCCTTTATTGGGTCGGGCTCGGGCGGGGTCTCGGCTTTAGAATTAATAGAGCCGGCAAAAGGCATAGAAAGGTCTAAGCCCTTCCCGAGGTTACCCTTGAGACGCCCTTCATGAAATCCATTTAGGAACCTCATGATGGGGTGCCCGATTAACAAGTCAACTTCTTTCATATCAAAGATAAAGAAGTTTAGCAGAATGTTGACTTTGTTAATGGAGACAGGAATATTCTGTGCAATCCCACAACTCTCGACCATTTCCCAGAGGGTAATTTAAGAAATTTGCTGGTCGGGGTTAATGGTTCCTCGCCTAGGAGTGTCAGTACTAATGATTTGGACATTAGGCTTACTCCTACAGCAGGGTCATAAAGGGATTCTATAGGAGTGGAGTTTATGACACAGGGAATGGGTGTAAAACTCGAGAGAAGTTTGATGACATCAGATGATGTCTCAGCTTCTCTAACCCATTCATTACTCATAATAGCCGTGAGTTCTTGGGCAGTTGCCCTGAGGTAACCAGCCTCAAGATGAGCTGGGATATGGCTATTCGGAGCTCTGCGTGCTGTAGATCTCCTTTGCACAGGTTGATTCGAGACATTGCCAAAATCGGCAAATAGATCAGTCTCGATGTTAAGTGGGTAATCCAAGGGATGAATTACTTCTTCCCTTGGAGGTGCTTGTGGTATTGGTTCAGGTTCGACAGCTTGGGTTGCGGCTAAAGGAGTTTTGGCTGTCGAAGGTTCATCCCTAGGAGTTCGATCTTCCTCAGGAGCTTCAATATGATCATCAGTGTAAGGGGTATTCTCGAGAATAGTCCCAAGAATGGCCTTACCTTCACTGATAGGTATGAAGGAATGCTCCCTTAGAGGCTAAATCAAGGAATTGTGCGGATTGTTGGCTAAGTCCGAGGTAAAAATGTTGCATAAGAATTGGCTCGGTTATACCTAAGTCTGGGCCAGATGTTGTTAAGTCGGTGAGACGCGCCCAGGCCGCACCTAGAGACTCCTTCCCTTCTTGCTTGAAGTCTAGGACTTCTCTACGGAGACGAGCTATTCTAGAGATGGGAAAGTAGGTGAGGCAGAACTTGGCTTGCAGCTTTTCCCATTCTCCTCCTACACTACCTGCATAGCGAGTGTACCACCGTCTGGCCTTTCCTGTCAAAGAGAACGGAAAGAGCTTCCACTTGAGGGTAACTCGCCTCATCCCTTGGATGTGGATGCATGAACAAAGTTGTTCGAAATCTCGTAGGTGTGTGTAAGGATTTTCATCTCCTTCTCCCGAAAAGGGATTCTCCTGAACCATCGCTACGAGACTCGGGCGAAGCTCATAGTGACAGGCCAAAATGGCTTTTGATGAACTCGCTGGCTCCAACTCAGCGCCCGTTGGAGCAGCGTAATCGAAGAGGGTTGTTTGATCCATTTGGATATGTGTATAAAGTTTTAAATCAAACAAAGATAACTTAACAATTTTTTTGTCCTAGTTAAAACAGCTACCGTTCCCCGGCAACGGCGCCAGAAAGCTTGTTGACACCAGAAGTGGCAAACGGTTATACCGCAAGCGTACGGTAGTCAATGTAGCCTTCACCGGGAGTATTCCAGGTATCGTGATTTCCACGGGGAACGCGAAGTGAATTAACTAGGCTTTAGATCGTTAGGTGATGATCAAAGGGTCTAGGATAATGGGGTAGAGAGGTCTAACTAGTATTAATGCCTGGTCTTGGTAATTAAGTATAGTCAAGGTTTTTCACCTAACTCTTTACTGAGGGCGATACCCGAAAAGGAGGATTGAGTTAACGAGGTTTTTCACCTCCCCGTCTCCTAAGCGACTACCCTGCTCAGCCCAACTATTATTTGCAACTTGCCTACAACAGATGCGAGGAGCTTTCCGCCTAGCGAGGACTGTCACTCTCACACTAGGTGTCTACACAACTGCGACAAGGAGTCCACACTGGCAAGAAGTAGTCTAGACACCACGTCTAAACTAGCTCTTGCTACCCTAAGCTTAGCTAAAGCTAAGAGCACTCAAGATCAAGCAATGTGACAGTAAAGGATTCTTATACTTAAAGTACCAGACCAAATATTAAATACTAGAAAAGACTCAGAAGTAAGACTTACAAGAAGACCTGCTTCCGCTGAGGTGCTCCGCGAAGAAGACTCCCGACAGGCCAGGACTCCTCCTTGGAACTCCTCACTCTCTACTCACTATGATAGCACTAAGCTACTAAAGTAGTTTACTCCTAAGATACATGACTCTTAAGTGAAGGAATAGGGGGGTATTTATAGTGGGAGATGGAGTAGGGGCTACTCCGGTGCCAGGTCAGCGATCCGCGTCATCTTCATCATGCACCATTGGATCAAACCGACTTCACAACCGCCATCTGATCAACGGTAGAGGCAAACTAACATGTGCAACATGTGGGCAAGGTCGGTGGGAGGCCAACCGACCCTGGAACCGCCATGAAGTGGGGTCGGCCGACCCCCTATCTGGCTGGTTGGGCCCACCTGCAGTGTCCTGGAGGCTCTCTGATGTCGGTGGAGTTGAGCTGACCTGTGGGACCCACCAAAGTGGGGTCGCCCGACCCCAATTCTATGGGGTTAGGGTGTCAGCCCTGTCCTACATGTCTTCCTCTTCATGACTATAATGTTGTCTTGGTTACTGGTGTCACTGATCTTTAGTTATTCACCCCTTCTTAGTGTTTGGACCCTTGAAAAGTACCTGTTCTTACTCCTGCAACCAAATAGTAGCATGTACATGTGGAACTAGGTTATATGTACCTATATTACTACTTTGTTTGGTTGTTTTCTCCCAAAATGAGTCTTATGTTGACGATTATGATAGTAGAAAACATGGTATAAATACCGTCAACAACGCGGTATTGAAATATGCAATTGCACAGATTAATACCGATGCAACATTTTAACCGGGAAGTATTCCAGGTATCGTTATTTATATTTTTACCACTGGGAAGGGATTAGCAATCATCAATATTGATTACAGAATAGAATATGAGATTGAGCATCTATCATTGCATGTATAATTGAGAACATTATATCTAACTCATCATACAGGGATAAGTGTCACATAAAGGATATATGAAATAATAATAGTGACAAGGATAACTAATCTGATCTAGCCACATAATAAATATGATAAGCACCTCAATTAGATACTCTAGAAAGTCATTAGCATGGTATTAGAACGAACTACAAGAATATTCCCTAAGTTATTCTCAACTATATAGTCTAACATTATCATAGTTAGTGCAAGCATACTTAGCAATCATTGCGAGACAAGACTACGCCCATGCATAGTGATATTAGCAAGGAATATGAGAAACATAGCAATCACTCCACTGTAATAATGTTGCTCTGCCAGCCCAATACACGAGAGGGGGACTATATAAGAATCAATGAAGCTGTCACTATCACGAACCACCCCACGATCTGGCATATTGGGTACAATCGCAGATAAATACGGTATAAGCACCACGCCTACACAATATCTATCATTTACCCATGGATCCGATGGATAAACGCTATACGATCCTAAGCATGTATATAGATCGTATCTAACTAAGCCAAGTACATAACCATGATAAACTAAGAACAATATAATCTTGAATATAAACAAGTAGAGCAAAGTCATAAGCAATATATTGAAGTAGAACAAAGTCATATTCATAATATTGAAGAACAAAGATAATTAGAAAGCAATTAGAAGCACAATTAGAGAATTACCAAGAATCCTCCTGACAGATCCGGAAACCAATCGAAGATTGACTCCTTCTAGTTCTAATCCTATGTAGCTATGCTAATCTAGATATCTAATTGATGTGATGGCTCTAATCTTGATCAGAGGCTTCTTCTCCCTTGATGGAACAATGAATTAGGGTTGAGAGGCTCTCTCCTCCAGGGGCCAGGGGGTCTGGTTTTATAGTCCCTCCAAGTGAATATGGGCCCTTGGATCAAACCGACATAGATTGTATGGTTTAGATTCATCCTTTAGGTCGGTGGAGATCTCCCGCAAAGCAGAGTCCTGATTGGACCCAGGGGCAGGGCGGGCGCCCTGACCAACTGGGCGGCCGCCCAGGGTCAGGCCCCGTTTCGCCTCCGCTTCGGTCTCGTGGCTTCTGGAGTCTTCTAGATGTAAGATAATTGCGCAGCATGTTAATATCTTTACGTAATCCTGACATGTGGGCCTTTCTACCCCCTGCAGAAATAGACAAACACCAAAACTCATGGAATTCTGTCACATAAAACCCTAAGTCTAGATCTTGATTTCATTTGGATCCTTTTCTTTATTTATTTGATAATTAAATTTGATACTTAAGGACCGTCAACAAACTCCCCCAAGCTTACCTCTTGCTCGTCCCTGAGCAAGGATAGACTCAGCTATGGATCATAAGTAGTTGCAATATCTTTTTTTTAAAAAAAAAATTGACGGTACATATGCTTTTAAATAAGATCTCATCTCTGAGTAAGAGTAAACTGTCAAGACTTAAAACTTACTTACTTTACCTTCACCATGGGACTTGTAACTGTCACTTCTATCTTGAGTGGTTAAAAGATAGAACAGTCTAGCTAAGTGACATGTCTCTTATTCTTGATAAGCTATAGCTCTGGGGTTTTTGCAGATTTTCAAATAAAACTCAGAAATTCCTTGTATGATTCTCTTAGGTCTCTCTTTTGTGGTATTTTTGGATCCTTACCAAGGCATTGATGGTATATGCCTTCTCTCAAGATATGTAGTATTTGTGGTATGAGGCATAGTGACATTGCCTTCTCTCTCACCCTACTCTAATAAGGCTTTAATATCTGGAGCTCATAGGTGGGAGATAAAGTATACATACTTACAAGACATTTATTGCATAGTCAAACCATGGATCCAAAGAAACAAATCAATAAGCCAAATCAAGATGTGCATGTGTGGCGAATGAATGGTGTATGGTGATGATGGTGATAACAATGGTGAAAACAATGGTGGTGGAAGTCTAATTCTACTTTTGCTCTTTTGAGGGGATACATACCTTCCTTGCTTTTTGAAACTTTATGAGGAGAATGAGATGCTCTATATTTTTCTTTTCTCTCAGGTGGGTATCTTGTACCCCTAATTCTACTGTCGGACACTTGTCCATTTTTACCTCTCGTCTCACTTTTCTTTTCTTTCGAGGTTCCGAGCACTTGCTCCTTTTTATTTTCTCGTATATATATATATTTTTTTAGAGCACTCATCTCTTGAGATAATATAGCAAGTGGTAGTAACAAGATAACTTGAGCATTTATTTCACTAGGGGAAAATAGAAATATTTTTGGTTATTCTCTCCCGGATTAGGAGTAGAATATTTTTAGGTGGTTCTGGAGATGGAAATGAATGGATATATGTGGATGGTACTTCCGGAGTAGAAGTAGCATATATGAGTGAACGTGCAAGTGAAATCTTGATTTAACCACATGACAAGCTCCTAAGGGTCTACACAGCTTGACCACACTCAATGCTCATAAGCAGTAAATAATAAATGTGTGGCTCAAAGTCTAAAAAGCTGTGGTAGGAATTTAAACTCTCATCATACAGGAACTCATCATGCAACATTTTAAAGATTTTCAAAGATAAAATTCTCCAGAATTCTAGCATCTCTAGGAACAGATAAACAACAGCTCAACCTTCCCATATCATATCCGTTAACAACTTAGACTTCAGATCAAGTTTTCATCCCACAAGTTTAGGTCTAGAGCAAGCTTTAAATTATAACAGTTATATCTAAACTTGAGAGAGAACTTAAAATTTGCAAATTAGGCAGAGCAACTATTTATCATATCCATGCTTAAGTTTTATTTAGATACAGATTAGCATGGCCACTTTATTTATTTATTAAACACACTAAGCAAAAGATATATATATAAGCATAAAATCTTTATTTGGTTTTCCCATAGTTTATGTGTATTTTAATATTCTAAAATAATATAAGTATAAAGATAGATAGAAATACTTATCGTGATAAATGGGGGTGCTCTCCCCCAAGCTGAATTTTGACGTAATTTCTCTTGGTGTAGCTAGCAGGTGGTAGAGGTGTATTTGAAAGTCAGCAGCATTCTGACAGCGATTAGAATATCCTCCGTCTGCCAGTCTTCTTGATTCTTAAATTTCTGTGGAGCTCAAATAGACAACAAAGCTTGTGGAACTGATTAAGTGTTAGCATAAATATCTAGCCTTTATTATGTTGAGACTCCTTAATAAATGTTACTCCCCGTTTTTATATTTTTGTTTTATAAAGCAGAAAATATTTATTTTATTTTTATGCCACCACAGTGAATGTACTTATGGGTTTTATGCCACTCGTCTACTCACATGGGGCTTATAGTTTTTAACATTTTTATTTTCTTTTTAAGATAGTGTGAATATGATTAACTAAGTAAACTATTTGAAATAACTGAAAGGGAAAGGGTAACTACCAAGTTTACCTCTTGGCAAAGCGTTCGGTGTTTTGAAGTCCTCCGAACGGGACTCTTCAATTTCTTAATCGTCATGAGGTTCGTTGGGTGGCGTAGTCGGTACATCCGGCAGCGCCTCCTCTTCTTGTATAGTTATCTTCATTTTCCATACCTGACTCGGTGCTTCAATCTCCTCTGGATAATTCTGTTTAAATTCAACGTCTTCTGACCTTACAACTTCTCCTTCATAGTCTGCCCATCCGTCCTTGATGATCTGCCTCCTTTGGTTGCGGTTGCGTCTCTTTCTGGCCTGCTTAGATTCTTCAACGATATAGTCAGGGTCAGTAAAATAACGGCGTACCTTCTCTGAGGGGAAGTGCATATGGACTTCTCCGGTTCCAATGTAGATGATTGCTTTAACGGTGCTGAGGAACGGTCTTCCAAGGATGATGGGTGGATCGTACTCATCTTCTCCCATGTCAACAACTTGAAAGTCTGTGTAGACAAAGTGATCGTCTATTTTGACTGGAACATCAGTTACTGTTCCTTTGACTTCTCGAAATGTCTGATCTGCCATCTGGAGCTGAATGTATGTTGGTCTTAGTGGCATGGTCCCGAACAAGAGCCGATAAGTGACTGCGGCCATTATGTTGACGCCTGATCCGGTGTCGCAAATCGTCTTGTAGAAGTTATATCCATTTATGGAGCAGTAGATGCTTGGCATTCCTGGGTCGTCCTTCTTGGTCAAAAACGGTGACTTAAGTTGGTGATCTTGGCCTCCATGGGCTACAGTGACCATCTTAGCTGACTCGGTCCACACTTGCTTGTTCCTGTTTCTCCTGTTGGTCCTCTTCCTTGATTCACGTCTGGATTGATCTTGAATTTGTGTAGTCTTGTTCTTGAAGAAAAATGTCTCCTTCTTCCCTTTGACGTAGAAACTGATCTTGGCAGCACTGGCGTAGATGATAGCTCCCGTGGTGTTCAGAAATGGCCTCCCTATGATGATAGGTGCTCTCTCATCATTTCCGGTCTCTACCACTACGAAGTCTGCTGGGGCATATAAGGTACCAACTCGGACACAAAGGTTCCTCACTATTCCTTTTGGGAAAGTTATCGTCTGATCTGCAAACTGCAAACGCATGGTTGTCTCTAGTAAAGGATATGTAAAGAATTTTTCATAGAGTACCCTGGGTATAATGTTGACACTGGAGCCAAAGTCACAGAGTGCTTCTGGGAAGTCCACCATGCCGATGGAGATCGGGATGACGGGGCATCCTGGATCGCCTCTCTCGACCGGCAGAAGGTCAGTAGAAAATTCATTGACGGGGTTACTCCAATTACCTGCATCAAACACGTCTACAAGATTTGCAGATTCTAATCCTTCCGGTTGTGATGGTATACCGGGGTTAGTAGTAGGAACAGCAGCAGCTATTTGATTTAACTGAGATTCAATCATTTTATTAAAGCTAATTTGATTCTTGATGGCAGTAGAGAAATTATCCATTCTATTATTTATATTTTCTAGCATTTTATCATTAGATGCCAATTTCTTAGATAGGTTATCCATTAGCTTTCCTTGATTAGATACTAACTCTCTCAAAGGTGGAAAATTATTGTTATTGTTGTAAGAATTGTTACCTTGATAATTACCTGAGTAGTTAGGCCTCTGTTGATTCCAACCTTGATTTTGTTGAGGACGGTTGTAGTAGTAGTAGTTGTTGTTGTTGATGTAGTTCACATCCTCAAGTATCTCAGGGCAGTGATTGCCTGAGTGTCCAGTGTCTCCACACTCCTCACAAGTCATGTGAGAGTCGTAGATGTGCATAACTTCTTTCTTGTCTCCAGCTCTATCATCGAGCTTCTTCATGAGCAGGTCTAGCTTTGCACACAGCATGTCTACCTCCTTCAGCTGATGCATACCTCCACCTCTCTTGCGTGTCTGGCTCCTCTCTTCATTCCAGCGTTGATTGGACGCCATCTTCTCCACAAGAGCTGTGGCTTGTGGTATAGTAAGTGATAAGAATGCTCCTCCAGCTGCAGCATCCATGGTTTCTCGGGCACTGTTGCCGAGCCCATGATAAAACGTCTGCATCAATAGCCAACTCTCCATTCCATGATGGGGACATTCTAGGATGTAGTCTTGAAAGCGCTCCCATGCTTTTGGAACAGATTCATCATTTTGTTGTTGAAAACTTGTAATCTTCCCACGGAGAGCATTGGTCTTGCCCATGGGAAAGAACTTAGCCAGGAAGTTTGTTGAGCAGAGTGCCCACGTAGTATTCTTCTCCTTTGTAGTGTAGAACCACTACTTCGCTCTTCCTAACAGTGAGAATGTGAAGAGGCGAAGTAGTATAGCATCTTTGGAAACTCCTTGTATGGTGAATGTGTTGCAAATCTCCAGGAAGTGTTGTAAATGAGCACTAGCATCTTCGTGTGCCTTCCCACAGAACTGGTTGGATTGCACCATGTTGATAAGTCCAGGCTTGAGCTCAAAGTTGCCATCGATCTCTGCAGCAGGTCCAGTGCGGATGTTGTCCGTAGTGGGAGCTGAGAACTCGCGGATTGATTTGTTCGCCATGGCCTCGAACTCTGAAGACAAGTTCCGGAGATCTTCTTGATTGGGTGAAGCTTCTTGCTGAAGTGTTGATGATTTCTTTAGCTTGGCTCTCGTCTTCTTGAATAATGCTTCAGGATTGTCAACAAAATTTCCTGGAAGATGTCTTCTATTCATACATTCCCCTGCATAAGATAAAATAGAAAAATATCGGGGTAAAACTGTATGAGAGAATAGATAAGCTCAATCATATTAGTGATGTGAATGATAACTCAAAATCCTTTATTCCATTCCTGATTAGTAATCAACCTTCCCCGGCAACGGCGCCAAAAATGCTTGTTGGGTATTCTTAACATCATTACCAAAAGTAGACTAAGTTCTCTAATCTAGTAACGGTGCTAAAAATGTCAAACCTATCCCTCACACCACTTAAGCCAAGTTGTCATCCCCAGCATGATATAAGAGACGCGGTATTGAAATATGCAATTGCTCTTCTAAATAAATAATGAATGGGATCTGCAAGCGCACAGATTAATACCGATGCAGCATTTTAACCGAGAAGTATTCCAGGTATCGTTATTTATATTTTTACCACTGGGAAGGGATTAGCAATCATCAATATTGATTACAGAATAGAATAAGAGATTGAGCATCTATCATTGCATGTATAATTGAGAACATTATATCTAACTCATCATACAGGGATAAGTGTCACATAAAGGATATATGATATAATAATAGTGACAAGGATAACTAATCTGATCTAGCCACATAATAAATATGATAAGCACCTCAATTAGATGCTCTAGAAAGTCATTAGCATGGTATTAGAACGAACTACAAGAATATTCCCTAAGTTATTCTCAACTATATAGTCTAGCATTATCATAGTTAGTGCAAGCATACTTAGCAATCATTGCGAGACAAGACTACGCCCATGCATAGTGATATTAGCAAGGAATATGAGAAACATAGCAATCACTCCCCTGTAATAATGTTGCTCTGCCAGCCCAATACACGAGAGGGGGACTATATAAGAATCAATGAAGCTGTCACTATCACGAACCACCCCACGATCTGGCATATTGGGTACAATCGCAGATAAATACGGTATAAGCACCACGCCTACACAATATCTATCATTTACCCATGGATCCGATGGATAAATGCTATACGATCCTAAGCATGTATATAGATCGTATCTAACTAAGCCAAGTACATAACCATGATAAACTAAGAACAATATAATCTTGAATATAAACAAGTAGAGCAAAGTCATAAGCAATATATTAAAGTAGAACAAAGTCATATTCATAATATTGAAGAACAAAGATAATTAGAAAGCAATTAGAAGCACAATTAGAGAATTACCAAGAATCCTCCTGACAGATCCGGAAACCAATCGAAGATTGACTCCTTCTAGTTCTAATCCTATGTAGCTATGCTAATCTAGATATCTAATTGATGTGATGGCTCTAATCTTGATCAGAGGCTTCTTCTCCCTTGATGGAACAATAAATTAGGGTTGAGAGGCTCTCTCCTCCAGGGGCCAGGGGGTCTGGTTTTATAGTCCCTCTAAGTGAATATGGGCCCTTGGATCAAACTGACATAGATTGTATGGTTTAGATTCATCCTTTAGGTCGGTGGAGATCTCCCGCAAAGCAGAGTCCTGATTGGACTCAGGGGCAGGGCGGGCGCCCTGACCAACTGGGCGGCCGCCCAGGGTCAGGCCCCATTTCGCCTCCGCTTCGGTCTCGTGGCTTCTGGAGTCTTCTAGATGTAAGATAATTGCGCAGCATGTTACTATCTTTACGTAATCCTGACATGTGGGCCTTTCTTCCATATTTCCTGATAACCCCCTGCAGAAATAGACAAACACCAAAACTCGTGGAATTCTGTCAGATAAAACCCTAAGTCTAGATCTTGATTTCATTTGGATCCTTTTCTTTATTTATTTGATAATTAAATTTGATACTTAAGGACCATCAACAACAAGCTCGTAAGGGTCTACACAGCTTGACCACACTCAATGCTCATAAGCAGTAAATAGTAAATGTGTGGCTCAAAGTCTAACAAGCATGTATATTTGGCTGTGGTAGGAATTTAAACTCTCGTCATACAGGAACTCATCATGCTACATTTTAAAGATTTTTAAAGATAAAATTCTCCAGAATTCTAGCATCTCTAGGAACAGATAAATAGCAGCTCAACCTTCCCATATCGTATCCGTTAACAACTTAGACTTTAGATCAAGTTTTCATCGCACAAGTTTAGGTCTAGAGCAAGCTTTAAATTATAACAGTTATAACTAAACTTAAGAGAGAACTTAAAATGTGCAAATTAGGCAGAGCAACTATTCATCATATCCATACAAGAGTTTTATTTAGATACAGATTAGCATAGCCACTTTATTTATTTATTAAACACACTAAGCAAAATATATAAGCATAAAATCTTTATTTGGTTTTTTCATAGTTATGTATATTTATATTTTAATATAGTATAAGTATAAAGATAGATAGATAGATAGAAATACTTATCGGGATAAATGGGGGTTGTTGATATTTGGTAACGCAATAAGGAAATGATCCGCAAGCGCACGGATATCGGTGAGCATTTCACCCGGAAGATTATCCAGAGTTATCGTATTTATATTTTTACCACTGGGAGAAAGGGTGCATCTGACTAACCAAATCTATTGCTACTATCCCTTTAGGCTACAAAGAATGTCTCTCGATGTGAGTGATAAATAGAGAAGACTGCAACCGTAGTCTCCTTCTAACCTTGGTAAGGATGATCTACTGTTCTAATGGGGAGGCTAACGGAATCTAGACACCACAAAGGATGTTCAACCCGCACCTATAAACCCTATCCTTCCTGCTAACGAGATGTGATCTACAAAGGTAACTCGGAATTGTCACGTTCCTCACTACTACCACGGTCCAGCTAGTCATGGAATATCTATGAGTACCCCAGCCTAAACACCACGTTTACGCCAGCAATGATTACTCTAAACTCTACGCGAAGAGATTAAAGTAAACTCATAAACCATAAGAACAATAAAACAAGAACTTACTAGAATTTAGAAGTCGAAATACTGAAGAATCCTAGGAGCAAGCTTCGGGTTAGGAAAACTTGATCCCGCAGGTACAAGCTTGGAGTAGACACCGACAGGCCGGGCTTCCTCCAATCTACACCTCCACTCTATCTCTCTCAATCTAGTAGAAACTAGAAGATCTATTTCTACCATACATTGGTTGCTAAGCCTAAAAAGAAATATTAATTAGAGAAGAGGTTTTCCTTCGAGGGCACCCCTCAATCTCTATGATAATTTCTTCATGTCTTCTCCAGGGGCCAAGGGGGTCTCCTTATATAGTCCTCCCCTTCTATGCGTTTTTGGGTCGATAGGCGAGGTGGTACTATTTTTCTTGATCCAATAGGTCGGTGGAGTATCCCGAGCGAAGAGAGTCCTGATCTGGCTCCAGCACGGGGCGGGCGCCCAGGTCCTCAGGGCGGGCGCCCTGGGCCTGGCCCCGTTTCGCCTCCGCTTCGGTCTCGTGGCTTCTGGAGTCTTCTAGATGGTGTAAAATCGCGCGGTGCGTTGATATCTCTATGTAATACTGACATGTGGGCCTTTCTTCCTTATTTCCTGATAACCCCCTGCAGAAATAGACAAACACCAAAACTCGTGGAATTCTGTGAGATAAAACCCTAAGTCTAGATGTTGATTTCATTTGGATCCTTTTCTTTGTTTATTTATTAATTAAATTTGATACTTAAGGACTGTCAACAAACTCCCCCAAGCTTACCTCTTGCTCGTCCCTGAGCAAGGATAGACTCAACAATGGATTAGAAGTTGTTGCAATATCTTTAAAAATTGACGTTACACATGCTTTTTAAATAAGATCTCATCTCTGAGTTAGAGTAAACTGTCAAGACTTAAAACTTACTTTACCTTCACCATGGGACTTGTAACCGTCACTTTTGTCTTGAGAGGTTAAAAGATAGAACAGTCTAGCCAAGTGCCATGTCTCTTATTCTTGATCAGCTATAGCTCTGGGTTTTTTTTTTTGCAGATTTTCAAATAAAACTCAGAGATTCCTTGTATATCTCTCTTTTGTGGTATTTCTGGATCCTTACCAAGGCATTGATGGTATATGCCTTCTCTCAAGATATGTGGTATTTATGGTATAAGGCAAAGTGATATTGCCTTCTCTCTCACCCTACTCTAATAAGGCTTGATATCGGGAGCTCATAGGTGGGAGACGGTTAATACATACTTACAAGACATTTATTGCATAGTCAAGCCATGGATCCAGAGAAACAAATCAATAAGCCAAATCAAGATGTGCATGTGTGGCGAATGAATGGTGTATGGTGATGATGGTAATAGCAATGGTGAAAGTCTAATTCTACTTTTGCTCTTTTGAGGGGATACATACCTTCCTTGCTTTTTGAAACTTTATGAGATGCTCTTCTTTTTCTTTCCTCTCAGGTGGGTATCTTGTACCCCTAATTCTACTGTCGGACACTTGTCCATTTTTACGTCTCGTCTCACTTTTTTCTTTCTTTCGAGGTTCCGGGTACTTGCCCCTTTTTATTTCCTCGTTTATATATTTTTTTTCTCTTTTCTTTCTCTTTTTTTTCTTTTTTTTTCGGAGCACTCATCTCTTGAGATAATATAGCAAGTGGTAGTATCCAAAATATTTGGAGCATTTATTTCACAGGGAATAACAGGGATAGGAAAATGTTTTTGACTATTCTCTCCCGGATTAGGAGTAGAATATTTTTACGTGATTCTGGAGATGGAAGGATGGATATATGTGGATGGTACTTCCGGAGTAGAAGTAGCATATATGAGTGAACGTGCAAGTGAATCTTGATTTAACCACATGACAAGCTCCTAAGGGTCTACACAGCTTGACCACACTCAATGCTCATAAGCAGTAAATAGTAATTGTGTGGCTCAAAGTCTAGCAAGCATGTATATATGAATGTGGTAGGAATTTAAACTCTCATCATACAGGAACTCATCATGCAACTTTTTAAAGATTTTCAAAGATAAAATTCTCCAGAATTCTAGCATCTCTAGGAACAGATAAACAGCAGCTCAACCTTCCCATATCGTATCCGTTAACAACTTAGACTTCAGATCAAGTTTTCATCCCACAAGTTTAGGTCTAGAGCAAGATTTAAATTATAACAGTTATGTCTAAACTTGAGAGAGAACTTAAAATGTGCAAATTAGGCAGAGCAACTATTCATCATATCCATGCTAGAGTTTTATTATTAAGATGCAGATTAGCATAGCCACTTTATTTATTTATACACTAAGCAAAATATATATATATATATATATATATATAAGCACAAAATCTTTATTTGGTTTTTTCGTAGTTATGTATATTTATATTCTAATATAATATAAGTATAAAGATAGGTAGAAATACTTAGCGAGATAAATGGGGGTGCTCTCCCCCAATCTGAATTTTGACGTAATTTCTCCTGATGTAGCTAGCAGGTGGCAGAGGTGTATTTGAAAGTCAGCAGCATTCTGACAGCGATTAGAATGTCCTCCGTCTGCTAGTCTTCTTGATTCTTAAATTCTGTGGAGCTCAAATAGACAACAAAGCTTGTGGAACTAATTAAGTGTTATCATAAATATCTAGCCTTCATCATGTTGAGCTTACTTAATAAATGTTATTTATTTAGCAGGATCATACACTTATTATTATTATATATATATATATTTTATATATTTTTATTGTAAGATAAAAACTTATTTATTTTATTTTTATGCCACCATAGTGAATGTACTTATGGGTTTTATGCCATGAGCATACTCACATGGGGCTTACTATTTTTTAACATTTTTATTTTCTTTTCAAGATAGCATGAACCTGATTAACTAAGCAAATTATAATTGAATAATTGAAAGGAAAGGGTAACTACCAAGTTTACCTCTTGGCAAGGCATTCGGTATTTTTATGTCCTCCGAACGGGACTCTCTGTTTTCTCAGTCGTCCTGGGATTCGCTAGGTGGCGTAGTCGGTGATTCCGGCGGCGCCTCTCTTCGTGTATAACTATCTTCTCCCTCCACACCTGACTCGGTGCTACGGTCTCCTCAGGACAGTTCTGTTCAAGCTGTATGTCTTCAGTCCTTATCACTTTTCCTTCGTAGTCTACCCATCCGTTCTTGATGATTTGCCTCC
The DNA here is from genome assembly GCF_000003195.3 of Sorghum bicolor. NCBI lineage: Eukaryota > Viridiplantae > Streptophyta > Magnoliopsida > Poales > Poaceae > Sorghum > Sorghum bicolor. The sequence continues at coordinate 19,338,211 of NC_012874.2, forward strand.
TCTTGGTTGCGGTTGCGTCGTCTTCTTGTCCTGACCTGCTTAGAGTCTTCAACTATATAGTTATGGTCAGTAAAATAGTTGCGTACCTTCTCAGAGGGGAAGTACATGTGGACTTCTCCGGTTCCAATGTAGATGATTGCTTTGATAGTGTTGAGGAACGGTCTTCCAAGGATGGTGGGTGGATCATATTCGTCTTCTCCCATGTCAATGACCTGAAAATCATCTGGAGCTGAATATATTGGTTGTAGGGGCATGGTTCCATGCAGGAGCTGATAAGTGACTGCGGTCATTATGTTGTCGTTAGATCCGATGTCATAGAGTGTTTTCTGAAAAGAGTATCCATTGATTGCGCACTCGATGCTTGGAACACCAGGGTCGTCATTCTTGATCAAGAAAGGTGACCTGAGTCGACGATGTTGACCTCTTCCGACAAGGATCCAATGTTTTAAGTCTTCTGAACAAGACTTTCCACCATCTTCATCCTTTAGGTGCATCATTTAATTAGGTGTGGACCTTGACGTCTGCACCTCTTGATACGGTGTTACCCATGTTCTTCTTTGCCCAGTAGTTCGAAGTATGGTGTTGGCAATATCCTGCTCAGTGTGTTTGTGCTCATAGATCCAGGTCCTTCACTTGGTGGAGTCTGGGAGTTGTAAAACTCCTCCATGTTTTCCTTGAAGTGTACCTGTTCATAGAGACAAGGCAGAGATCAAGTGCATGGGCTCTGTTGGTGGAAAACACCAATAGAACCAAAAGTGTATTTGTTTTTCTCTAACCTTAAGCATGGTGAGCAAGACAAAGTTGATGGATAATAAGATCATGAGTGTAGTATTTGAAACATTTGTCAGATCAGATGGCTCAACCTAATGGAAAGATAATCTATTGTTTATATCTTCCAAATATTGAATGTGCAACATATTAGCTTATATGTTTAGGAGCGTGGGATCACGAAGGTAGTACTAAGAACAAAGATTAAAGGACTAAACATGTTGAATTAATTGAGTTAGTTATCTGGAGTTATAAATCATACATGTTTGTCTCTTTATTTATGTGAATGCTAGAACCAAGGAGAAGCTTATAAAAGCGATAGTCAAGTACCTTAAGGTGTTACCTTACTTAAAGAGTGACGGTACAGTATCACCTTGTAGAAGCTTTCCTTTCTTAGCGGTTGTGCATCGTGTTCGTGGCACCCTCCATGAATCATCTCTTATGAGCCAGGTCTTTCTTGTGCAAATTGTTAAACTTCATGTGTCACTTTCTTTATCTCCAATGCGAGTTTATCTCAGGACTTCCCAGGTTGATATTGAAAGTTTTCCTGCAGGGGTTAGTCCAACAAAATATCCCATATCTACTATAGCATACTATAGGCTTAAAAATCAACCTAGACACCATGTCTAATTTGATTTAGAAGGGCATTTTAACCTAAGCACCATGCTTAATTTAAAATCCCTTGGAAGTAAGATCATCATTCCTAAACTAAGCACCATGCTTAATTAAGAGATAAATGAAACTATTCCAAACCTAGACATATACTAAAGCAAATAAAGGTAGCATGAGAGCATTTATAGAGATCTACTTAAGTGAAGATGAAGTAGTGTAATTAGTATTTAACAAATTGAGCATGTCTCAAAGGTAAGGACAATCAACGTAGCAACATGGCAAAAGATGTTTTTATGTAAAGTACTCCCCCAAGCTTGAATTTTACAAAATTCAAGTTTGGATGTATTTAATTCAATGTTGTGTGATGGTTGGTTGGACATACCCTGTGCTTGTCATTCATCCGATCTTCTTGCTCCAATCCTGGAAAGGTTAGTGACAAGAATACCCGAAGGAATATTTCTACAATTATCTTTATATGCTCAATACACAAAGCAATGTTGCAAATAATTAGAAGTTCATGTTGTGATCTGATAGGTGCTTGTTTTAGGACACTAAGCTTGTTCTTGGGAAACCATCAAGTTATGTTGGTGAAGTGGTTTCCCCTCCAACACCTACCTATATCAAGATCAACTTAACGAGATCTGCAATATTTATTATAGACATATGCATCGACAACCGTTCTTTTAAAGTTTTTATAAATGAAGAGGAAGAGGGGGTTGGAGATCTCAAATGTGGTAAGGAGAGATGTTTTATATGAGCAAGGACTGGGTGAGGTATTTATGAAATAACTTCCATGCTCACTGTTGTTTCTCTCATTCTTAAACTCCAAGGATGATTCTTCATGAATGCTTAAAATTCCTCTAGGATTGTCTCTCAAGTTTGTTTTATCTATCCATTCAATGGTGATAGCACATGGATTTTTAATGCCCTCTAGCAATTGATGTTGCTCTTCTCGATCCTCCTTCTTATGCATGGGATGTCTAGAGAGATTCATAGGATTATCGGGAGGTTCAAGAGAAAAAGCATAGTAGAAATTATTAAGCTCAAGGATGGGTTGGATAGCCGAATTATGGGATTGAAATGTTTGGAAATTGGCTATTAAAACTTCCTCTCCTTGTATGGGAGATGATTCCTTCTCTATCTCTAAGATTTTTCTATGAAGACTAGTGCAAGAAGGATGTCTACGAATGAAGACATACCTTCCTTTACTAATAGATAAAGAAAGAAAGACTCTACCAAAGGTTATATGATTAAGACCAATGTGAAAATATCTAGGAAAAACATGGTCTTGTAGGGCTAGGTCTAAACCAGAATTTATAGAAAGATTAAAAGATTCCCTAGGTGTAGCTAAAAGTGCATTATCTTTTTGATTAAAAGATAGGACCTCAGCTATAGAAAAGGGTTGGTTTTGACCTATTGCAATCAACTCCGGACACAGATCATAATTAGGGGCAGGACGTGTTGACTCCCATGGTCTATGGCTGGTCTCCGAAGGTGCAAAGAATTTAATAATAGGTATGGAATTTGAGTTATCCATAAAGATAAAAAGATAAAGATAAAAGAATAAAAGTATAAAAGTATAAAACAAGATAATAGCAAGACTCAAAGTTATCTCAGCAAACCGTCTTTCTCCCTGGCAACGGCGCCAGAAATGCTTGTTGATATTTGGTAACGCAATAAGGAAATGATCCGCAAGCGCACGGATATCGGTGAGCATTTCACCCGGGAGATTATCCAGAGTTATCGTATTTATATTTTTACCACTGGGAGAAAGGGTGCATCTGACTAACCAAATCTATTGCTACTATCCCTTTAGGCTACAAAGAATGTCTCTCGATGTGAGTGATAAATAGAGAAGACTGCAACCGTAGTCTCCTTCTAACCTTGGTAAGGATGATCTACTGTTCTAATGGGGAGGCTAACGGAATCTAGACACCACAAAGGATGTTCAACCCGCACCTATAAACCCTATCCTTCCTGCTAACGAGATGTGATCTACAAAGGTAACTCGGAATTGTCACGTTCCTCACTACTACCACGGTCCAGCTAGTCAGGGAATATCTATGAGTACCCCAGCCTAAACACCACGTTTACGCCAGCAATGATTACTCTAAACTCTACGCGAAGAGATTAAAGTAAACTCATAAACCATAAGAACAATAAAACAAGAACTTACTAGAATTTAGAAGTCGAAATACTGAAGAATCCTAGGAGCAAGCTTCGGGTTAGGAGAACTTGATCCCGCAGGTACAAGCTTGGAGTAGACACCGACAGGCCGGGCTTCCTCCAATCTACACCTCCACTCTATCTCTCTCAATCTAGTAGAAACTAGAAGATCTATTTCTACCTTACATTGGTTGCTAAGCCTAAAAAGAAATATTAATTAGAGAAGAGGTTTTCCTTCGAGGGCACCCCTCAATCTCTATGATAATTTCTTCATGTCTTCTCCAGGAGCCAAGGGGGTCTCCTTATATAGTCCTCCCCTTCTATGCGTTTTTGGGTCGATAGGCGAGGTGGTACTATTTTTCTTGATCCAATAGGTCGGTGGAGTATCCCGAGCGAAGAGAGTCCTGATCTGGCTCCAGCAGGGGGCGGGCGCCCAGGTCCTCAGGGCGGGCGCCCTGGGCCTGGCCCCGTTTCGCCTCCGCTTCGGTCTCGTGGCTTCTGGAGTCTTCTAGATGGTGTAAAATCGCGCGGTGCGTTGATATCTCTATGTAATCCTGACATGTGGGCCTTTCTTCCTTATTTCCTGATAACCCCCTGCAGAAATAGACAAACACCAAAACTCGTGGAATTCTGTCAGATAAAATCCTAAGTCTAGATGTTGATTTCATTTGGATCCTTTTCTTTGTTTATTTGATAATTAAATTTGATACTTAAGGACCGTCAACAGGGGTGCTCTCCCCCAAGCTGAATTTTGACGTAATTTCTCTTGATGCAGCTAGCAGGTGGCAGAGGTGTATTTGAAAGTCAGCAGCATTCTGACAGCGATTAGAATGTCCTCCGTCTGCTAGTCTTCTTGATTCTTGAATTCTGTGGAGCTCAAATAGACAACAAAGCTTGTGGAACTGATTAAGTGTTAGCATAAATATCTAGCCTTTATCATGTTGAGTCTCCTTAATAATTATTACTCTCTATTTTTTTATATTTTCATTTTATAAAGCAGAAAAGAAATATTTATTTTATTTTTATGCCACCACAGTGATGTACTTACGGTTTTCATGCCACTCGTATACTCACATGGGGCTTACTGTTTTTTCACATTTTTTTATTTTCTTTTTAGGATAGTATGAACTTAATTAACTAAGTGGACTATTTGAAATAATTGAAAGGGAAAGGATAACTACCAAGTTTACCTCTTGGCAAGGCGTTTGATGTTTTTAAGTCCTCCGAACGGGACTCTCCATTTTCTCAATTGTCCCGGGATTCGTTGGATGGCGGAGTCGGTACTTCCGGCGGCGCCTCCTCTTCATGTATAGTTATATTCTCTTTCCATACCTGACTCGGTGCTATGGTCTCCTCTAGATAATTCTGTTTAAACTCTACGTCTTCTGACCTTACCACTTCTCCTTCATAGTCTGCCCATCCATCCTTGATGATCTGCCTCCTCTGGTTGCGGTTGCGTCGTTTTCTAACCTGCTTAGATTCTTCAAAGATGTAGTTAGGGTCAGTAAAATAACGGCGTACCTTCTCTGAGGGGAAGTGCATATGGACTTCTCCGGTTCCAATGTAGATGATTGCTTTAACGGTGCTGAGGAACGGTCTTTCAAGGATGATGGGTGGATCGTACTCGTCTTCTCCCATGTCAACAACCTGAAAGTCTATGTAGACAAAGTGATCGTCTATCTTGACAGGGACATCAGTTACTGTTCCTTTAACTTCTCGAAACGTCTGATCTGCCATCTGGAGCTGAATGTATATTGGTTTTAGGGGCATGGTTCCGAACAAGAGCCGATAGGTGACTGCGGCTATTATGTTGACGCCCGATCCGGTGTCGCAAGTCGTCTTGTAGAAGTTGTATCCATTTATGGAGCAATAGATGCTTGGCATTCCTGGGTCATCCTTCTTGGTCAGAAACGGTGACTTAAGTTGGTGATCTTGGCCTCCATGAACTGCAGTGACCATCTTAGCTGATTCGGTCCACACTTGCTTGTTCCTGTTCCTCCTGTTGGTCCTCTTCCTTGATTCACGTTTGGATTGATCTGGGATTTGTGTAGTCTTATTCCTGAAGAAAAATGTCTCCTTCCTCCCTTTGATGTAGAAACTGATCTTGGCAGCACTGGCGTAGATGACAGCTCCTCCGGTGTTTAAGAATGGCCTCCCTAAGATGATAGGTGCCCTCTCATCATTGCCGGTCTCTACCACTACGAAGTCTGCCGGGGCGTACAAGGTACCAACTCGGACACAAGGTTCTTCAATATTCCTTTTGGAAAACTTATCGCCTGATCTGCAAACTACAAACAAATGGTTGTTTCTAATAAAGGATATGCAAAGAATTTTTCATAGAGTACCCTAGGTATATTGTTGACACTAGAGCCAAAGTCGTAGAGTGCTTCTGGGACGTCCACCATGCCGATGGAGATCGAGATGACGGGGCGTCCTGGATCTCCTCTCTTGACCGGTAGAAGGTCAGTAGTGAATTCAGTGACGGGATTACTCCAGTTATTACCTGCATCAAACATGTCTACAAGATTTGCAGATTCTAATCCTTCCGGTTGTGATGGTATACCGGGGTTAGTAGCAGGAACAGCAGCAGCTATTTGATTTAACTGAGATTCAATCATTTTATTAAAGCTAATTTGATTCTTGATGGCAGTAGAGAAATTATCCATTCTATTATTTATATTTTCTAACATTTTATCATTAGATGCCAATTTCTTAGATAGGTTATCCATTAGCTTTCTTTGATTAGACACTAACTCTCTCAGAGGTGGAAAATTATTATTATTGTTGTAAGAATTATTACCTTGATAATTACCTGAGTAGTTAGGCCTCTGTTGATTCCAACCTTGATTTTGTTAAGGACGGTTGTAGTAGTAGTTGTTGTTGTTGTTAATGTAGTTCACATCCTCAAGCATCTCACGGCAGTGATTGCCTGAGTGTCCAGTATCTCCACACTCCTCACAAGTCATGTGAGAGTTGTAGATGTGCATCACTTCTTTCTTATCTCCAGCTCTATCATCGAGCTTCTTCATGAGCAGGTCTAGCTTTGCAGACAGCATGTCTACCTCCTTGAGCTGATGCATACCTCCACCTCTCTTGCGTGTCTGGGTCCTCTCTTCATTCCAGCTTTGGTTGGACGCCATCTTCTCCACAAGAGCTCTGGCTTGTGATATGGTAAGTGATAAGAATGCTCCTCCAGCTGCAGCATCCATGGTCTCTCGGGCACTGTTGCCGAGCCCGTGATAAAACGTCTGCATCAATAGCCAACTTTCCATTCCATGATGGGGACATTCTAGGATGTAGTCTTGAAAGCGCTCCCATGCTTCTGGAACAGATTCATCATTTCGTTGATGAAAACTTGTAATCTTCCCACGGAGAGCATTGGTCTTGCCTATGGGAAAGAACTTAGCCAGGAAGTTTGTTGAGCAGAGTGCCCACGTAGTATTCTTCTCCTTTGTAGCGTAGAACCACTGCTTCGCTCTCCCTAACAGTGAGAATGGGAAGAGGCGAAGTAGTATAGCATCTCTGGGGACTCCTGATATGGTAAATGTGTTGCATATCTCCAGAAAGTGTTGGAGATGAGCACTAGCATCTTCGTGTGCCTTCCCACAGAACTGGTTGGATTGCACCATGTTGATAAGTCCACGCTTGAGCTCAAAGTTGCCATCGATCTCTGCAGCAGGTCCAGTGCGGATGTTGTCCGTAGTGGGAGCTGAGAACTCGCGGATTGATTTGTTCGCCACGGCTTCGAACTCTGAAGACAAGTTCCGGTGATCTTCTTGATTGGATGAAGCTTCTTGCTGAAGTGTTGATGATCTCTTCTTGAGCTTGGCTCTCGTCTTCTTGAATAATGCTTCGGGATTGTCAACAAAATTTCCTGGAAGATGTCTTCTATTCATACATTCCCCTGCATAAGATAAAATAGAAAAATATCGGGGTAAAACTGTATGAGAGAATAGATAAGCTCAATCATATTAGTAATGCGAATGATAACTCAAAATCCTTTATTCCATTCCTGATTAGTAATCAACCTTCCCCGGCAACGGCGCCAAAAATGCTTGTTGGGTATTCTTAACATCACTACCAAAAGTAGACTTAATTTTCTAATTCTAGTAACGGTGCCAAAAATGCCAAACCTATCCCTCACACCACTTAAGCCAAGTTGTCATCCCCAGCATGACATGAGAGATGCGGTATTGAAATATGCAATTGCTCTTCTAAATAAATAATGAATGGGATCTGCAAGCGCACATATTAATACCGATGTAGCATTTTAACCGGGAAGTATTCCAGGTATCGTTATTTATATTTTTACCACTGGAAAGGGATTAGCAATCATCAATATTGATTACAGAATAGAATATGAGATTGAGTATCTATCATTGCATATATAATTGAGAACATTTATCTAACTCTTTCATACAGGGGTAAGTGTCACATAAAAGATATATGAAATAATAAATAGTGACAAAGATAATTAATCTGATCATAACTAGCCACATAATAAATATGATAAGCACCTCAATTAGATACTCTAGAAAGTCATTAGCATGGAATTAGAACGAACTACAAGAATATTTCCTATGTTATTCTCAACTATATAGTCTAGCATTATCATAGTTAGTGCAAGCATACTTAGCAATCATTGTGAGACAAGACTACGCCCATGCATAGTGATATTAGCAAGGTAACTGAGAAACATAGCAATCACTCCCCTGTAATAATGTTGCTCTGCCAGCCCAATACACGAGAGGGGGACTATATAAGAATCAATGAAGTTGTCACTATCACGAACTACCCCACGATCTGGCATATTGGGTACAATCGTAGATAAACATGGTATAAGCACCACGCCTACACAATATCTATCATTTACCCATGGATCCGATGGATAAACGCTATACGATCTTAAGCATGTATATAGATCCAATCTAACTAAGCCAAGTACATAACTATGATAAACTAAGAACAATATAATCTTGAATATAAGCAAATAGAGCAAAGTCATAAGCAATATATTGAAGTAGAACAAAGTCATATTCATAATATTGAAGAACAAAGATAATTAGAAAGCAATTAGAAGCACAATTAGAGAATTACCAAGAATCCTCTTGACAGATCCGGAAACCAATCGAAGATTGACTCCTTCTAGTTCTAATCCTATGTAGCTATGCTAATCTAGATGTCTAATTGATGTGGCAGCTCTAATCTTGATCAGGGGCTTCTTCTCCCTTGAGGAATAATGAATTAGGGTTGAGAGGCTCTCTCCTCCAGGGGCCAGGGGGTCTAGTTTTATGGTCCCTTCAAGTGAATATGGGCCATTGGGTCAAACCGACATTGATTGAACGGTTATCCTTGATCCTTTAGGTCGGTGGAGATCTCCCACGAAACAGAGTCCTGTTTGGCCTCCAAGTCAGGGCGGGCGCCCTGCCTCTGGCCCCGTTCGGCCTCCGCTTTCTTCCTGTGGCTTCTGGAGTCTTCTAGATATAAGATAATTGCGCGGTACGTTAATATCTCTATGTAATCCCGACGTGTGGGCCTTTCTTCCGTATTTCCTGATAACCCCCTGCAGAAATAGACAAACACCAAAACTCGTGGAATTCTGTCAGATAAAACCCTAAGTCTAGATGTTGATTTCATTTGGATCCTTTCTTTGTTTATTTATTAATTAAATTTGATACTTAAGGACCGTCAACACTCTTCACAAAGCTAGGCTTGTGAGTTACAAAGGCTGCCTTGCCTTTCTTGGGGGTATAGCCTAATCTCTCTTTGTTGAGAGAAAACCTTTGGCTACCCAAGCACTTTAGCAAGCGGGCCTCACCACCATAGGCCTTGCCTAGGGCATGAGTGAGCTCATCCACCTCTCTCTTGAGAGTCTCATTCTCAACCTTTAGTGAAGCATTATATGTGATACTAACACTAGAAGTAGAGGTAGAGTTGGTGGTGGTGGATGAAGACCTACAAGAAGAGTTAGTGCCAACAATAATAGATGGGTTGGGTGATTCTTTAATTAAGTCACATGTTGTGCCCACATCCCATGATACAACAACCTTTTCCTTGTTCTCTTCTAACAACAAGGAGTGAGCTTTTTCAAGCTTGGTGTGAGCCTTGCCAAGCTTCTCATGGGCATCCACTAGCCCCTAATGATTAGCATTGAGCTCGTTAAAGGATTGTTCAAGAGCTTTTAACTTCTTGGCCAATTCTTTGCACTTCTTGTTTTTAGAGTGAATAAGTGAATCATCTTGTTCTAGCATGTCCATAAGTTGTTCATTAGTGAATTCATCATCATTATCACTATCACTATCACTATCATGTTCATTTTCATTTTCACTTTCACTCTCATCATATTGTACCTTGTGGCCCTTGGTCATGAAGCATGAAGGAGTGTTGAAGAGTGATGGCTTGTTATTGATAGCAATACTAGCAAGTGCCTTCTTCTTGGATGCCTTGTCATCATCACTTGAATCATCATCCGAAGAAGCATCACTATCCCAAGTCACAACATAGGATGCACCCTTCTTCTTCTTCTTCTTGAAGACCATCTTCTTCTCTTTCTTTCTTTCTTCTCCTTCTTGTTCTTCTTGTCATTCTCATCATTGACACTATTGTAAGGACAATCTGCCACAATATGATCGGGGCTCTTGCACTTGTAGCATAGCCTCACATGCTCCTTGTTCTTTAAGTGATCTCTTCTCTTCCTTGTTTGATAGCCCTTCTTCTTCTTCATCTTGCCAAATTTGCGGACAAAAAGTGCTAGTGCTTCATCATCACTATCATCATTGGAGCACTCCACATCACTTGATTCTTCCTTCTTGGCCTTGCCTTTGTTCTTGCTCTTGGATGAAGAGCTAGCTTTGAATGCTACACTCTTCTTCTTCTTATCATCATCATCCTTCTTCATGACCTCATCATCATTGTCATTGTATTGATCCTCGGTCATGATATCTCGAAGTACCTCATTGGGAGATATATTCTTCAATCCACCTCTAAAGATGGTTGTTCTCAATGTCTTGAACCTCTTAGGCAAGCACATCAAGAACTTGTGAATGAAGTCCTCATCCTTTACTTTCTCACCAAGGCCCTTAAGATCATTGATGATGACTTGGAGCCTATAGAACATCTCCGGTATTGATTCATCATCCTTCATCTTGAAGTCGGATAGCTTGTCCTTGAGCATGTACAACTTGGCACTTTTTACCGTTGTAGTGCCCTCATAAGTTTCTTCTAGCCTTGTCCACACTTCACTTGCCTTTTAAAGATCTTTGACTTGTTCAAACACCTTTGAATCAATGTCATTGTAGATTGTGTTGAGAGCCATAGTATTGTATTGTTTGTTGGCTCTCTCATTGTCGGTGGGGTTAGTGGGATCAAGGATCACAAAATCATTCTCCGTGACATCCCACACTCTATCATTGATTGATCCAAGGTACATTTTTATTTTTCTCTTCCAATAGTCAAAAGAACTTGTGCCATCAAAGAAAGGTGATTTGCCCCCAATATGGTTGAACACTATTTGAGCCATAATTTGAGCACCAAGGTTGTTAAGCCTTCACAAAACGGTGATCACAGCTCCAATACCACTTGAAAGGTCCTAATATGGCTAGAGGGGGGTGAATAGCCTATTTAAAAATTCTAGAAACTCACTAGAGCAAGAGGTAAGTAAAAAACAAAGCGAAGCTTTTTGCTCTAGCTCTCAAGGGGTGTTTGCAAGCCACCTATCCAACAATTCTAGTTGCTATAATCACTATGCACACAAGACTAAGTCTCTACAACTTACACTAGTGAGCTTAACTACTCAAAGCAAGACTAGCAACTAAAGTTGTTACACTACTTTGCGGTAAGTAAAAGGAGAGGAAGAGATATTTATACCATCGTGTAGGGGATGAACCAATCACCAATATATCAACAAACAAGCACTGGGAGAATGCCAATCAATCACAATTAAGACACCGATATTCTTTCGAGGTTCACGTGCTTGTCGGCACACTATGTCCCCATTGTGTTGACAAACACTTGGTGGTTCGGCGGCTAAGAGGTGTAGCACGAACCTTGTCCTCACTAGGACACCACAAAAACCAACCCACAAGTGAGGTAACTCAATGACATAAGCAATCCACTAGAGTTACCTTTCGGCTCTTCGCCAGGAAGGTACAAGACCCCTCACAATTACCGGGAGATGTCCATGAATAATCACCAACTCGTGCCAATGCTCCTCCAATGCTCCAAGCCATCTAGGTGGCGGCAACCACCAAGATTAACAAGAAAACCACAGCCAAATCGATCCCCAAGTGCCACTAGATGCAATCACTCAAGCAAATGCACTTGGAATTACTCCCAATCTCACAAAGATGATTATTCTATGAAGGAGATGAGTGGGAGGTGTTTGCTTAGGCTCACAAGGATGTCAAGTATGTTAGAATGCCAAGAGGGTGAGCCCCAAGCCGGCCAACAACTATTTATAAGCCCCTCAAACAAGTAGAGTCGTTGGTTGTTTCACTGGGCAAAAGTCGGGACCACCGGACGCACTGCAGGTGAGCCACCAGACGCTCAACACCTGCGTCCGGTGCTCTAGAGAAAGCCACGTGTCCCGTAGTTGAATCTCACGTGTCAAACTCTAGCGATAAAATTTGAACCACCAGAAACGGTCAAGTAGACACCGGACGCATCTGGTGCACACTGGTCACGTACGCAGAGAGGTCTGTAAAAACGCAGGAGCACTGGACTCGAACCACCGGACTCACTCTGAGCGTCTGGTGCTCTCAGATCAATCTCACTACCCTACAAACTCCACCTCCTCCTCAAAATGTGCCAACACCACCATGTGTGTACCAACAAGTGCAAGTGTGTTAGCATTTTCACAAACATTTTTTTTGAAGGAGTTAAGTTAGCTCACTAGGTTCTAAATGCATGCACATTAAAAATGACACCTAGTGGCACTTGATAACCGTTTAGCCAAAGAATTCCCCTCTTTATAGTACGGCTATCTATCCTAAATGTGATCAAACCCTCTATGGTGTCTTGACCACCTAAACCAAAACCCTAAGCAATACCTATACCTTGATTTTTATAGGGTTTTGTTTTTCTCTTTCTTCTTTTCTAAGATGAGCACTTGATCATCTTGTGGTCATCACGATTATTACTATGATCATCTCTTGCTCCATCATTTGGCATGTACCAACCTCATTAAGTCTACACACACTTAGTATAGAGGTTAGTACAAGGGTTTCATCTTATCCAAAACCAAACGAGGGCTTTCAGTCGGACACTAGCGTGCATCTGATGCCACACCATTGGATGCATCTGGTGCGAGCTCGACTGTTTCCAGACCTTACTAAATAGTGTCTGGTGTGAGGTGGAGCATCTGATGCCTAGCGTCTGACGCGTCCGACACGTGCTCCGAAAGTTCGTTAACTTTCCGATGACCATTGGTAATCAACGGGTCACATTTAACCAAGGACACATGGCAGCGATCTAACAGACACTGGACTCTGTGATCACTAATCAGGAGCCTAAAATTGCATTAGACCTCTGCCTAAAATGCCCATTTGATTTGCAGAAGAGGTCTAGCAGGGAATGAAAAATTAGGCGAAGAACTCGATCAGAATACCAACCGTAAGACACTTCAATGGAGCGGTGGTGGACTGGTGGTCCTCTTCACTGGACTGACCAATAGACCAAATGGCCTTGTTTAGTTGCAAAAAATTTTGCAAAATAGACACTATAACACTTTTATTTATATTTGATAAATATAGTCTAATTATGGACTAACTAGGCTCAAAAGATTCGTCTAGCAAATTACAGACAAACTGTGCAGTTAGTTACTTTTTAAATTTATATCTAATGCTTTATGCATGTGCCACAAGTTTCGATGTGACAAAAAATATGAAAAATTTTGCAATTTTTTTTGAAAACTAAACAAGTCCCAAGCATGCACAAACAACCATAGTTTATGGATGCCGGCCAGAAGCTTAGGAGACATGCTTGTGGCACGGGACACGCTTGGGTGTAGAAGTTTGGTTTCTTTGTGTAATTAGTCTTATAATATCAGTCATCATGTATATAATGACTGGGAGCCTGATCGCTTGAGTTTATGTTCCGAATCTGTCAGCCAACCAATAGTTTTTTTTCTCTCACAATAAATCAGTAAATAGTATTTTTAGTCATAACTCACTACAAGAAATTTGGGTATACGTGACGATTTTATCGTGACCTTCTAACAAATCATCATAGAATTTATACATCCGTGACGGTTCAAATCCAAGGTGATGAATATATGACGATCTGTTAAATTATCGTCACAACTGGACGTCACGAATCATTTTGCTCATCCATGACAGACTCATTGGAAGGTCATAGATCCAACATCCAACGTGTCATGATGATGTGAGCATCCACATGGTTCCTACGTGTCCTACTGAGTGGCAGGAGTGAGTAAAATGTGCCAACGCTTGCATTGGGCTGGTGGGACCTAGCTGTCAGTGAATAAAATGTGCCAAAAATATATGCCGTAGTGGGGAATCGAACCATAGACCTCTTGAGTGGCAGGAGTGAGTAAAATGTGCCAAGGCTTGCACTGGGCTGGTGGAACCTGTCAGTGAGTAAAATGTGCCAAAAATATATGCCGTAGTGGGGAATCCAACCACAGACCTCTTGATCTCAAGAGCAAGCACCTAACCACTGGGGTACTTAATTGTTTCTGTATATTATTGATCTATTCGTTTATTTATAGTCATCAAACAAATTGTAGTCCTTTTAGTTTAATTGAGGACCGTGACCCTGTCCAGGTCTCCAGACCACGACCGCGTCCGTGAACCTATCTGCGTCGGGCGCCCGCCGCCCTTGTCCTCGCCGGCCGCACGCCGCCCTTTTCCTCGCCGGCCAGTACGCACAGCACGCCCCTTTCCATGCCAGGCGCCGCTATCCGCGCGGGTCGTGTGGTCCTTATCGTGCCGTCATCCTGGTTGCTGTCAATGGTGGCGCGGTGGCCATGGTGAAGGGGATACGGAGGAGCAGCCGCAGCAGCGGCTCCGGGATCCATCGCCACCCACCTTTAGAGATCCTGCCTTAACTGATTTCGATAGGTATGGATTTGGATACTCAGTTTAAATTATTGTTGTACTCTATTAGTTAATGTAGTGGCTGCAATTCTAGATTAGATTGATCTATTTATTTTCTACAATTTTTATATAGATGGACAGACGTTGGATTCATGGAGCTCTGTTTACCTCTCAGTATATTTGTGGTGTCCGGTCTTTCATGAACTTTGTCAAAGAGAGGTTCTCTGAGTCTGAGAAGATTTTGTGCACATGTCAAAGTTGTCTGAACTATAAATCTTTAGAGCAAGACGAAGTGGAGAGGAACCTACTGCTCAATGGCATGTCCAGCACATATACCAGGTGGATAGATCATGGAGAGGACAAAAATATTCATGTTTTGGAGGAACTAGCAGTAGTTGATGATGCAAATGTTGATTCTTTTGTACCTGAGCACAACAATGATGATTGTGGACTTGAGGAGATGTTAGGGGAACTCGTCAGGTCTAAACAGCATAGAAATGATGCTAGACCTAAAGATGGAAATGGGAGTGCTGCATCACATTCAAACAACTGATTGAAGATGCCAAGCGTGAGCTATATCCTGGTTGTATGAATTTTACAAGGTTCACATTTGTAATCAAGATGCTTCATGTGAAGTCATACTATAGGATCACTAACTCAGCATTTTCTGCATTTATGAAGATCTTGTCAGCCCATAGTTTAATACTATTCCAAAATCATATGACGAAGCAAAGAAAATGTTACGTGAGTTAGGACTTGGTTATGAATCAATTCATGTGTGCCCCAACAATTGTGTGATATTTAGAAAGGACAATAAAAAAGGATAGTTGTCCAGTTTGTGGGGCATCAAGATGGAAAGATCCTGAGAGGAAGAAGGTTCCAGCAAAAGTATTGCGACATTGTTCATTGGTCCCTAGGCTGCAAAGGATGTTTGTTTCGAAGAAAAGAATGGAGGAAGCACAGTGGCATAAGTTGAAGAGGAAAAACAATGAGAAGGAAATGACCCATCCTGCAGATGGAAAGGCATGGGAAGATTTTGACAACCGCTGGCCTGATTTTGCTCAAGATGCACGAAACATAAGACTTGGACTTGCAACAGATGGTTTCAACCCTTTTAGCAATATGAGTTCATCTTATCTATGTTAGTAATACATAGAATCAGCAACATATATTTTTTAGAGTGTCCTTTTCTATTTTTTTCAGGCAGACAAGTACAAAAATGAACGCCCAAATGCGCTGGAACTATTTAAAGAGATGCACTATAGCAAAAAGAAAGGATTTGCTCCTACAGTTCAATCTCTTGTTGTAAGTAAATTTGTACTTAGTTCACAATCTAGTGATTTCATATGTCATGATGAATGACCTATCTATGTCTCTTTTGCTGCGAGGCTGAAATAGAGGAGAAGCTGAATGAACCTGTAGATGATGGTCTTCAACCAAAGGATGTGACTGATGTGGTCTCTCAAGCTCTTATTCACAAAACTAAGAAGAACAAGTTTCTTGTAAATGTGGGGCTCCAAAGCAATGCCACACGTGTTAGTGTTGACCGCGACCTAGAAGAGGAACTGGTGGTGGAGAAACAAACATCAAGTGATCTTAGGGAGATTGTCAAGGCTCAACAACAGCAAATGGAAGAAATAATGAAGAAATTCCAAGAGGCAGAAGCAGCTAGGGCTAAGCAAGAAGAGGAGAGGGCTAAGCAAGAAGAGGAGTCGAAGAAAAGGCAAGCTGACATTGATGCACTGATCAAGACTTTGATGTCCATGGTTCCAGGATGCCAAGCAACACAGTAAGGTTGTCTTGGCTAATCGGCTCGTACACTTTGTTGTTGGTTGCTTATTTTGGTGATGGATGCTGCGATGTGAAGAGGTGGCTGTGTCTTTTGGTTGAACTGGTGCATGGCTATGAACTTATGTGCATGTGAACTACAGCATGGTCTTTGACCTATGCATGCACGACTTTTGGTGATGGATGCATGTTCTGTGAACTATATTTAGATGTATATGTGAACTGCAAGTGTTCTGTGATGTGATGCATGCTTTGTCATGCCAAACTTTATATGTAACTATATTTAGATGTATGTGTGATGATGGGATCTTGCACATTTGTGTGTATCTATGTGATATGTGGTCATTTGTGACGATACGAAGCATATGAATTTAAATTTGAATGTGTTGTCAATATAAATATGAAACAGGTGTCCATTTAAATTTGGATTTAGTGCAATTTGTATTTGAACATTTGCTGATATGTTATGGGCCATAATGGGTCAATTCTATATTGCAATTGGGCTAGCCAAAAAGTGTACTAAAATATGGGCCTAACTAATTTTAAAAAAATACACAAAACATGGGCCTATTTGGAGAAAATGAGCCATAGAAAGCCTGTTGATGATGTGGCAAGGTGGCGGCCATGTCAGATCCAGCATCATCAAATGACATGGCAATAGCTGATGTGGCAACAAAACCATGACAGCTCAATTCGTCACCATAGCCTCCTCCTATAGTTGCCCTCCAGTTTATCCTTGACAATAAAAAAACCAACCTGTGACGTTCTATGTTGGTCCGAAAAATGCATGACAAGGGATAGGTGACGTTTTACTAGACCGTCATCAATAGTTACCCGTGATGTATTTTTGCTTGTCCATGACTAAATAAAAACGTCACGTAAAGTCAAATTTCTTGTAGTGACATTTCTCACAATTTAAGCGAATAGGCTTAAATTGTTTTACCTCTTAAGTAGTGTTAACTCTCCTATTAGTATGATTTATGCCAGTGTTCTACCCGTTATTGCCAGCGGCAGCTCACCGTAGTGCAATTCAGGTCGTGTATTACCTTATGTTCAACTTCTCTTAATGCCTATTAGTATTGAGACCCATATAAGATGTAATTAACTGTTTCTACGGCGATTGCAAAAAGTCTACTTAACCCTCTCAATTATTGATAGTTGTCTACTTCACCTCCTCACTTATACAATCAGGTATTTTACCCCTTAAACTATTAAAAACCGTTTAAATAACCCCTAAGATGGTTTTGAAAGTGATTTATTGATGATATTCAAAAGTCTATATAACCCCCTAACCTATCAAAATCAACTATAAGATATATATATTAAATTATTTAAAATAAGAACAAAATGTTAATTAAATATAATTTTAAAATTTGGACATTTCTTTAAATATCAGCTCGACGAACCTAGAGCGTTGGCTAGCCAAGTCTACATAGCTAGAGCGCTGCCAACTCTCTGAATAGCTAGTTGGATAGTATCTGGATATATCTGTTTTTTTTTCAGGTTATCTGTTATACGTAAGATATTGATGATATTATATTTGATTTTATCTCCGTATCCCAAAAATTATTCGATATCCGAATAACAATCTAAAAAAGTGTTCGCATTGGTTTGGTCTAATGGACGGTAGGATAAATATTTGTCTCTAATAATATCATATTTTATAGTAGAGGGGGTCATGCAATCAATTCTTGATAAGTTAAAGGGTTATATAGACTTTTGAATATGTCACATTATCAAAAACACTTTCAAAACCACCTCAGGGTTATTTAGATGGTTTTCAATAATTTAAGTGGTAAAATAACTAGTTTTATAGGTAAGGGGGGCGAAGTAGACAAATACCAATAGATGAAGGGTCAAGTATACTCTTTTCTATGGCGATTTACCTACCCGTACTGGATATACTGGCCATTCCAGCTAGTACTAGAATGAAATCTTACTCGTCTATCTCAAAAACAAAGGTTTTAGATCCCTCGTTATAGTTGTCACTGTCTCCAGATATAAATATATAATTGTTTGGAGAGGGCATGTACAATTTTGTCAACAGGAAGGTAGGAAGGAAGCAGATCAAGCAAGAACAAGTGTGGAATGTTTCTGTCCATTGCAATAATGTCCTAGAATTAACTCTTCACTCTTTATACGATGGCTGGAAAGCCACACGGGCCTGAGAGCTACATGCTCGGCCTGGGTCAGGCCCACTCTTCTCCACTCAAACGAACATTACATTGGGCTTGCGGATGCGAAGTCCCCAACGTGGCCCATGCATCCTTGCCACTGTCCAACTGGAAAGGAAGTTCAGCAACTTCTTCTTGGAGAGGTCAGAGGTCGTACTGCTTTCTTCACTTGAGAAATATAGCAGGCAATTTGAGCTTGTATGCAAGCATTTTAGCTTGAGACAAAATTTGAAAAGGGCCAAAGAACTTGAGAAGAACAGGCATAAGGTTAGAGCTTGAGGTAAACCCACTCACCAATCGAGAAGTGGTGTTCAGTACGAGTCTTATTATCAGTATGTTCCTTCATTCGAGTTTGCGCAGGCGCAAAGTGTGGCTCGATCAAAGATTGCATGGTATGGAACTGTACATGCAAAACATCATCAATACCTAGTTGTCTCGGAGAGTGGACATACACAGCTTCAAATGAAGTGTTGAGATCTAAATCCCAAGACGTATTATATATACCAGAATTCAGCCAAGTAGAGTCAGTCCAACCATTCTGAGAGGCAGGCATAGACAAAATACGATAAGAATGTTTCGATGCACTAGTTGACCCGTTTAGTTTGACCGTCATTTGATGGTGGTAGGCCGACTTTGTATTGACTCTAATTAAGGTCAGCCAATCAAAACATTTTTTTTAGAAAAGGAAATATATTAATATTTTAGCTTCTGCATCAACTAATGCATATAGTTGTTTTTTATTACACATAGGAGCACAAAAGCTCCAAATAATTTCAAAAACAAAGTTTTGATCCAAAAATGGAGAATGAAAATAAAGTTGCCCCAAGCATCATCTAAAATAAAATTCTATTGCTAAGGCCTTGTTTAGTTCACCCCAAAAACTAAAAACTTTTTAAGATTCTATGTCACATCGAATCTTGCGGCACATGCATGGACCATTAAATATAGATGAAAATAAAAACTAATTGCACAGTTTGCCTGTAAATCGCGAGACGAATCTTTTAAGCCTGGTTACTCTATGATTGGATAATGTTTGTCAAATAAAAACGAAAGTGCTACAGTGTCAAAATTCAAAAACTTTTCGCATCTAAACAAGGACTAAATCTCCAACCGTTTCTTGCAAACACCTCCATCGCAGTTGTCTTAATTTTCTTGCACCATATCTTCATCATTTGGTGATCCTCCTCATTTGAAGTAGGGACAAAAATCTGATCTAGTAAATCCCTCTAAAGATAACCTACAAATAATATAGTGCTAGGACCTTGTTAAAAACTTTGTCATTTTGGGTCAACCATATTACCTAACAAATTGTATTCACACCCCACAAGAATTTTGTATTTCAGTTTCTTATTAAACCCATGTAGCCAATATGTAACCATATTGTGAACACTAGTTAGGGGAGTGAAATTAAAGGAGATATGAATAGTTCGCCATACAAATTTAGCAGAAGGACAATCAAAGAAAAGATGTTATATAGATTCCTCAAATGAACAAAAATAACACTTCTTGTTTCTTTGCAATTGTCTTCTTGCTAAATTATCTTTGTTAAGATTACTCCTTTTATACAAATACCACAAAAAAGCCTTCGATTTTGAGAGGAAGTTTTAGTTTCCAAGTCAAAGTATTATATGATAAAGCTTCATACAGTAATAAGGCTCTATACATGATTTTTTACTGAAAATAATCCATTCTGATGTAAACCCCACACAAAGCGGTCCCTCTAGTATGTTAATTGCACATCTGCCACCATAGAAACCACCTCGTGCCACACTTGTAAATTAACACCTACAAAGGATTTCTGGAAAGCCACATTTAACGGTGTCAAAGACAACACCGTTCTCACATATGCCCCTTTCCTCCTAACAATACTATATAATGTAAGAAAGATCGACTTTAAAGGACATGGTTGTTATCCATGAATCCTCCCAAAATCGTACTTGAGAGCAATCACCTAGTCCGAACCTGCCTAACCAGAGGAATTCTTCCTTGACCTTCATGAGATCAGCCCAAAATTGAGAATACACATGCATATGTTAAACCTATGTTAGGGTCTTATTTAATAGATATTTATTACTAAATAATTGTTGCCAAACTCCATCTTCATTCAGCAAATTAAAAAACCATTTACTTATTAGAAGACACTAGTACACAGAGGTTCTAAGCCGGCGGGGGTAAAACATTTGCACAGGCGGTTTTAATTATAATGCGCCTGTGTTGTAAATTTGTACGGCTAGAATTGAAAACCGCTGTTGGGTATTCTTAACATCATTACCAAAAGTAGACTAAATTCTCTAAATCTAGTAACGGTGCCAAAAATGCCAAACCTATCCCTCACACCACTTAAGCCAAGTTGTCATCCCCAGCATGATATAAGAGACGCGGTATTGAAATATGCAATTGCTCTTCTAAATAAATAATGAATGGGATCTGCAAGCGCACAAATTAATACCGATGTAGCATTTTAACCGGGAAGTATTCCAGGTATCGTTATTTATATTTTTACCACTAGGAAGGGATTAACAATCATCACTATTGATTACAGAATAGAATATGAGATTGAGCATCTATCATTGCATGTATAATTGAGAACATTATATCTAACTCTTCATACAGGGATAAGTGTCACATAAAAGATATATGAAATAATAATAGTGACAAGGATAACTAATCTGATCTAGCCACATAATAAATATGATATGCACCTCAATTAGATACTCTAGAAAGTCATTAGCATGGTATTAGAACGAACTACAAGAATATTCCCTAAGTTATTCTTAACTATATAGTCTAGCATTATCATAGTTAGTGCAAGCATACTTAGCAATCATTGTGAGACAAGACTACGCCCAAGCATAGTGATATTAGCAAGGAATATGAGAAACATAGCAATCACTCCCCTGTAATAATGTTGCTCTGCCAGCCCAATACACGAGAGGGGGACTATATAAGAATCAATGAAGCTGTCACTATCACGAACTACCCCACGATCTGGCATATTGGGTACAATCGCAGATAAATACGGTATAAGCACCACGCCTACACAATATCTATCATTTACCCATGGATCCGATGGATAAACGCTATAGGATCCTAAGCATGTATATAGATCTAATCTAACTAAGCCAAGTACATAACTATGATAAACTAACAACAATATAATCTTGAATATAAGCAAGTAGAGCAAAGTCATAAGCAATATATTGAAGTAGAACAAAGTCATATTCATAATATTGAAGAACAAAGATAATTAGAAAGCAATTAGAAGCACAATTAGAGAATTACCAAGAATCCTCGTGACAGATCCGGAAACCAATCGAAGATTGACTCCTTCTAGTTCTAATCCTATGTAGCTATGCTAATCTAGATGTCTAATTGATGTGGTGGCTCTAATCTTGATCAGAGGCTTCTTCTCCCTTGATGGAACAATGAATTAGGGTTGAGAGGCTCTCTCCTCCAGGGGCCAGGGGGTCTGGTTTTATAGTCCCTTCAAGTGAATATGGGCCCTTGGATCAAACCGACATAGATTGCATGGTTTAGATTCATCCTTTAGGTCGGTGGAGATCTCCTGCGAAGCAGAGTCCTGATTGGACTCCTGAGGTGGGCGGGCGCCTAGGGGAACACGGAGGGCGCCCTGCCTTTGGCCCCGTTTTGCCTCCGCTTCGGTCTCGTGGCTTCTGGAGTCTTCTAGATGTAAGATAATTGCGCAGCACGTTAATATCTTTACGTAATCCCGACGTGTGGGCCTTTCTTCCGTATTTCCTGATAACCCCCTACAGAAATAGACAAACACCAAAACTCGTGGAATTCTGTCAGATAAAACCCTAAGTTTAGATGTTGATTTCATTTGGATCCTTTTCTTTATTTATTTGATAATTAAATTTGATACTTAAGGACCGTCAACAACCGCCTGTATAAAAGGCTCAGTACAGGCGATTATTGTAAGAAAACTGCCTGTGTAAATGAACCATTTACACAGGCGGTTCACATTACAAACCGCCTATAAATACCCCCAGCCCCCTTCTTCCTCCTCTGGCAGAACTGTAGCTCGCAGCCACCCTCTATTGCAGCCCATCTTGGAGATCCATATTTTTCAAAATACAAGGGGGGAGGTTTTGATCTTCATTTCTTGGAATGAGGTGGCTAAGAAAGGTTAGTTGATGCCTCTAATGCCTCTTTTTGTGCCCTCTTGCTCAATTTGAGCTACTTTTTAGATCTAGGGTTTCACCATGAGAGGGAGAGAGTAGAATAGCTAGGTACGGTCTATATTTGCTCAAATGAGGTTCCTTAAGATGGTTAGATGATGTCTCTCATCTCTTCATTTTTATGTTTCCTTCTCTAATTAGTGAATCCAAGAAATATATATGTAGTAGTTTCCATGAATGGTGTTTCCATGCTTGGGAAGAGAGAGAAAGATAAGTTTTCTTTTTAGTTTTTTAAATTATATTGTTTAGGATGTTATTTTTTATATAAATTTGATTTAATTATGCGAAAAGCATTTTTCATGTATGAGGTTGCTTAAGATGTTGCCTCTCCTCTCACCATTTCCATGTTTCCTTCTCAAATTTTTTTTAGTGATATAAAGATATATATTTAGTTTCAATCAAAAGTGTTTTTGTACCTTGTCAAATTTATTTTAGTGATATAAAGATATATATTTAGGGTTTTGTCTTTATTTTTGATACTTGTTTTACTTTTTCAATTTGATTTAATTGTTAGGTGTTCTTTTATTTTTGATAATAAATATTCCTAGACAATATTTCAATTAATTTACTAACTTTTGAACAGGTCAAAATACTAGGGGGAGGTTTTGATCTTCATTTCTTGGAAGGAGGTGGCTAAGAAAGGTTAGTTGATGCCTCTAATGCCACTTTTTGTGCCCTCTTGCTCAATTTGAGCTACTTTTTGGATCTAGGGTTTCACCATGAGATGGAGAGAGCAGAATAGCTAGGTATGGTCTATATTTGCTCAAATGAGGTTCCTTAAGATGGTTAGATGATGTCTCTCCTCTCTTCTTTTTTATGTTTCCTTCTCTAATTAGTGAATCCAAGAAATATATATGTAGTAGTTTCCATGAATGGTGTTTCCATGCTTGGGAAGAGAGAGAAAGATAAGTTTTATTTTTAGTTTTGAAAATTATATTGTTTAGGATGTTATTTTTTATGTAACTTTTATTTAATTATGCGATAAGCATTTGTCATGTATGAGGTTGCTTAAGATGTTGCCTCTCCTCTCACCATTTTCATGTTTCCCTTTTCAATTTGATTTAATTGTTATGTGTTCTTTTATTTTTAATAACAAATATTCCTAGACAATATTTCAATTAATTTATTAACTTTCCAACAGGTCATGATGGAGAGGTCCTTTTGGATGTATAACTTATCAAGACTAGATCCATCATATATACTTGAGGTGCATAGGTTTGTTGATGCCGCTAAGAACCATGCTTTGAGAACAAAGACGAAGCATATATATTGTCCATGCTACGACTGCAGAAATATGATAAGTAGTTTTTTATTTTTCTTATTTTTTATTTTTTATATATTGTCGAGGGGGAGGGGGAGGGGCAGGTGGGCCGACTACCCAGCTAGGCCGGCCCACGAGGGGCTAGTTTTTTATTTTTCTTATTTTTTATTTTTTATTTTTCTTATATGATGTATATGTTGTCCTAAATAACTAGGCACTAAATTTCTTTTTTATAATGCAATTATTTATAACACAAATATTTATTTATATAACACAATTAAAATTGCATATGATAAGTAGTTATTATTTATTTTTTATAATGAAATTATTTACAATGCAATTTATTTATATATATATGTATGTATAAAAATAATAAATAATTAATATTTACTTTTAGTTTAAGTGTCTATGTATATACATTATGCATACTCTAAGTAGTTATTGTTTATTTTTTATAATGCAATTATTTATAATGCAATTATTTACAATGCAATTTATTTATACATATGTATGTATAAAAATAATAAACAATTAATATTTACCTTTAGTTTAAGTGTCTATGTATATACATTATCCATATGCTAAGTAGTTATTATTTCTTTTTTCTAATGCAATTATTTACAATGCAATTTATATATATATATATATGTATGTATGTATAAAAATAATAAATAATTAATATTTACCTTTAGTTTAAGTGTCTATGTATATACATTATGCATATTCTAAGTAGTTATTATTTCTTTTTTATAATGCAATTATTTATAATGCAATTATTTGCAATGCAATTTATATATATATATATGTATTAAAATAATAAACAATTAATATTTACCTTTAGTTTAAGTGTCTATGTATATACATTATGCATATTCTAAGTAGTTATTATTTATTTTTTATAATGCAATTATTTATAATGCAATTATTTACAATGCAATTATATATATATATGTGTATGTATAAAAATAATAAACAATTAATATTTACCTTTAGTTTAAGTGTCTATGTATATACATTATGCATATGCTAAGTATTTATTATTTCTTTTTTATAATGCAATTATTTATAATGCAGTTATTTACAATGTAATTTATATATATATATATATATGTATAAAAATAATAAATAATTAATATTTACTTTTAGTTTAAGTGTCTATGTATATACATTATGCATAGTTACTTATTTTTTATAATGCAATTATTTATATATGCAACTATTGATAATGCATGATGCATATGTATAGATTATCACGATGACTTCGCCAACCCCAAACCAAGCGTCAGGGTCTGACCGGATCGACCAAGCACCGGAAAAAGGTTCGGACCACACAAAGAAGGTGCAAGTGTCACACAACACTGAGCAAGCACAAGGGTCGGACCACACGGAGAATGCAAAAGAACGTGAATCAAGTCCTTCGTACGAGACCTCCCCTAGCGACATTCCAGATCCTCGCATAGAGAGGAACGCTCGTCGTGAATTAGAACGTGTCGATGAAAGCTAGTCGGCATTCTACCTTGGGGTATACCCACGGTAGTAGTTTATCGGTAGACAGTGCGCAAGCTACGAACTCGATGGTGACACAAGACACGGACAAGCTTTTTATCCAGGTTCGGCCGCCGTGTGGGCGTAATACCTACGTCCATTGTATTGGATTGAGAATAATGTGTCCTAAGGGGGGTCCCATGCCCCTCCTTATATAGTCTGGAGGGCAGGGTTACAGATCTGGAAACTAATCCTAGTCGGTTACAATTACCATAGATAGTTCAATATCAATTCCTATTCTAACCGACTAGAATCCTGCTTGATCTTCACGTCTTGTTTCCTTGCGCGAAACTCCGAGCAGTCGGATCAAGCCTCAAACTTGTCTCGCAATGGGCCAAGCCTCCTGGCCCAAGTCTAGCCGTAAGGGTATAGGGGTCTATACCCCCACAGCTAGTCCCCGAGCACCATGTATTGTGACGTAACACGCCGTCTTGAGCTTCTTCGATCAGTGAGGCTTGACGTCTTCAATAAGTAGGAAAGTCGCCCAAACAGTTGCAACGGTATTTTGACCAACTCAAAAGACAGTTGATCAACATTGATATCGAAGGAGCAGGTTGTTCGAAGAATGCATGGTGCTCTAAATTAAAAAAGATTTCTTCCCAGGTGAAGTGTGCCCACTTTACTTTTCTGAAAAGTACAGCCTTTCAAAAAGCAAGCATATTCACCGCAAGGTCAAGTGTGCCCACTTAGTCCCCGAGCCTGGTAGTAGGTGACGTAGGCATGTGGTGCCAGGGTCAAAAGAAAAGTCCTCAAAGAAATTCTTGAAACTCAGATGCATCGCCAGATGCATCGTACCGATGTAATCCCCAAGCTTGCTGGAAGACGAAGTATGAGCCTTGTAGCAAGGTCGAAAAAATTAAAATTATCCAGTCCCCGAGCGTGTAGTGCTTGGTAATTGATGCATACCCAGATCTCTAAACTGGCAGACTGGTCGACCAGTCCCCGAGCATACGGTGCTCGGTGATCGGTGCAGTCCCTAGATCTCCAAACTGGCAGACTGGTCGACCAGTCCCCGAGCATACGATACTCGGTGGTCGGTGTAGTCCCCAGATCTCCAAACTGGTAGACTGGTCGACCAGTCCCCGAGCATACGGTACTCGGTGGTCGGTGCAGTCCCCAGATCTCCAAACTGGCAGACTGGTCGACCAGTTCCCGAGCGTATGGAGCTCGGTGGTCGGTGCAGTCCCCAGGGACGTTGGTCATCCACCAATTTGTGTCTGTTATTTTGAAAAAAAAGCATCTTATCACGGAAATTGTCAGATGGCTGCATGAAAAGGTGTGCCTGGTAACTGTATAGCCGCTCTTTGCGTGGTTCAAGATAAGGAAAACATTAAGCAAAAAAGGACACCTTATTAACTGCCGGTAATTATTGAAAACTAAAACGCCGCATCCGCCGTTGGTTCCGCCCATTTCCCAAGAATGTGGGAAGTGGGAGGGATGGAGTTGTTGGTTATAAAAGCTTGACCTCGCCCCCCGTATTGCTTACCCTGCCATTGCCTTCAAGCTTTCCACTCTTGGCTTCTGCAACCTCCATCAGTCCGCCCTGTTTGCATCCATTTCCACAGCATCAATGACGAAGAGCGACTCTAAGAATAGGGCCGAACTGATGGCCAAGGAGTGGAAAAAGTCCCGGAGCAGCGTGAGGTCCCTCAACGACCTCGTCGGCATGGGGCTACTGCACAGCCAAGAGCTCGGCGGCTGGAGGGCGCCAGAAGGGGAGAGCTACCCCGACCCCCGTGCCGGTGAGATAGTGGTTTTCAAAGATTTTGTCAAGAGGGGTTTTGGGGTTCCTGTCCATCCTTTTCTTCAGGGGCTTCTTCTTTACTGTGAGATCGGGATCTGCAATCTGCACCCGAACTCGATTCTACTTATTTCCACTTTTATCCTATAGTGCGAGGCCTATGTTGGGATAGAGCCGCACTTCGGTCTTTTCCGCTACCTTTTCTGTTTGAGGAAGAAGGGAGCGGTTGGAGGCTCCAAGATTGCAGGTGGAGTATACCTCAATCTTCGCGACGGCATGAAGAATCGGTATCTCAGCTGCCCGTGGAACACTTCTCTCACGGAATGGTACAAGAAGTGGTTCTACGTCAGGGAAGAGCCAGGCAGCTCCACGTTCTGCGACGTGGGGTACATTCCCGAGAAGAGGGTCAGTTGGACAGACCGCCCAGAGTTCGCCGGCCAGGTAGAAGACCTGATGAAGCTGATCGACTGGTCACGTTTAGACGGACTAGGGGTGGTCGGCAACTTCGTCTGTCGTTGGGTGATGCCCTGCCAGAAGAGGGTGCACTCGGCATACGAGTATGCTGGAAGCCAGGACCCGACCAGGATGAGCCCTGAGGTCCTGGAGAAGGCGGAAGTGCAACAGCTGCTGAACGAGCTGTTCAACTTCGTGGACGACAGCTTCGTTCGCAGTAGTGATCGGGTGCAGGCCTTCAAGCTGGGGCGACCAGCTCCCAAGGTAATGTTGCGAACTGATTTTGCTTTCCGAGTACTAGTTCGCCATCATTGTTGATTTGTCTTTTATTTTTGCTGTAGATTGGAGACGTTGACCGGTGCGCGGTGTTCGTATCACTAGTGCCCGGCATGGAGAACCCCGGGGGGGTGGATCCGTCGGAAGAGGACGCTGCTCGGTGTGCTCGGTACACCAACAGTGAGGAGGAGCAGAACCATCCTGCCCCGACCACCGAAGACAGAGTGGCGGGGAAAAGGCCGCTAGCAGCAGACCCCTCCCCTGCGGAATCCCTGCCGGCGGAGAGCAGTCAAGCGCCAAAGCGTCGTCGACTCGTCCGTATCACCGACGATGATGACGAGGATGAGGCGGCCGTGCCTTCCCTGGTTCGGAGGCCGCGCAGTCGTCCGGACGTAGCGCCGGCCACCACTGATCGGGTGACCAGCGACCCTCCTGCACCGCGCGTCGTAGAGACAGGGGCGCAGGCACCATCCGGTAGGACGAGGAGGAGGTTCACCGCAACACACAGGCGATCTGACCTGTAAGTGCTTAATCTTACTTTCGTACTGCGACGTTCCGCTTTTTGTTGCTATTTCTAACATTGTTTATATGTCGTTTCGTTGTTTAGCGCGGCGTCGGATGTCAACCCCGACCAGGTCGCTGAACAGAGGACAGCTGAGCATGTAGCCGCCATTGGAGACGCCGCACCGCAAGCCACAGAGCAGCCTGCAGTGACCGCTGCTGCTACGAGCGCCAAGGAACAACCGGTCCCGGCGAGTGCCGCGGCGAGCACCCCGACGAGGGATGAAGAAGCAGCGAGGACCCCTCCCCCGAGTAATGTTGTGGGGGAAGAAGACAGGGTCCCGACTCCTCCAGCCGGAGAAAGGGGGTCCCAACACCGCCCCGGGTAGAGGCCTCTTCGCCCGTAGGCTCCCCTGGCCTGGACCAGGGGCCAGTGATGCCTGCGACCGCGACCGGCGGTAGTGCAGCGAACGAGGAGCCCCGGGCGGCCTCTGACGACGACATGGAGGAGGTCCAGGGTCGTCCCCGTGACGGCCGCCAGCACGTCTACGTGTGGCGCTAACGCGGGGACCACTTCATTGGACACGAGGAGCTCGCGGAGACAGAAGAGGCCACGAGGGTGGAGCGTGCGGCCAAGCGTCTTGTGGACGAGGTTAAGGTAAGTGGTCCTTTGTGCTGCTCGACACCTGTATGTTGCGTTCCTGGGTCAACATGTGTTCCTCTTGTAGGGCGCGATGAAAACGGCGAAGTACCGGAAGAGGTGCTTCGACCAAATAGAGGGCATTGTGGCCGAGAACAAGGCCCTGTCCGTGGAGGTGGATCGGCTTCGGTCGGAGGTTGGGGAGAAGGTGGCTGAGATGAGTGCTCAGGAAGAGCGTTGTCTCGAGCTCACTCGCCGTTTAGCCGACTAGTATCGGCAACGGACAGGTCAGTCACATACTCCGAGCAGCTGTGTGTAGCTGTGTGGTTAGTTTTGTTGACCAGATGATTGTTCCTGTAGACTTGGAGGAGGAGGTCGCGCGCCTGCGACAAGAGAAGGAGCAGCTCAGCCAAGATCTTGCCGAGGCGCTGGTGGCCGGGCGCCGAGCAGGCGAGGAGCTAGGCCATAGGGATCGGGAGTTGTCTGGTAATAACCGTGGCACCTCCCCTTTTTATTTGGCTGCTCAACGTTCCTTTCATTGTTCTTAAACTGACCTCTTGCTTGGTTTGTAGTGCTCAAGGTGAATACCAAAAAGCACTTAGACGAGCTGATCAAGGATCGGGACTCCTGGAAAACCAACTGCATTAGGCTTTGGAAAGGAGTAGCCCTGGTTCTGGACCTGATCAGCCCCGAGCTTCCTGAAGACCAGCCCCGCGCACCGAGGCTGACGCCAGTTGAGAAGGCGCAACGGGCGTGGGACTGGCTCCAGCAGTTCGTCAAGGACGCCGGGGAGTTCGCCGGCGCCCATGTCCTCAGCATGGTGCGCGCCCACTATCCCCTGGTCGACCTGTCCAGGCTGGAAAGGGGGTACCCGAAGGAAGTTGGCCCACAGGAGGCAGACGACCTTCGAGCTGGCCTGCTTGACTTGTCGTCGACGGTGATCGGCGACATTAACCTATGCGGGACAGCCACTCCCCCCGACCAGCCGGGGATGGACAGATCGGCCAGGGAGTTATCGGGGGCATCCATTGCCGGAGATGGGTGGTCGACGCCTGCGGTCTCGACCAGCCAGGCGCCGGTGGCCCCGACCCCTTCGTCCGAGCAGCAAGGCCAAGCGGGTGATCAGCCCGAGCAGTAGGCCTGTAGGATAGTCTGTAGGAGTAGACTAGTAACTGCCCGAAGGGGTTTTTATTGTAAACTTTGTGTGTAAAGTTTGTAATAAAGTTTGATTTTGTCATGACCATGAGTTTGAGCGCTGTAATGTTATCTGAGTGATGTATCACTGTGTTTTATTGATAGTCGCTAGGAATCTTTGCCGCAAAGGAGGGTTGTTGTGCCCGTCGAAAGCTCTGCGTGTAAACAATGTATAGCGGAAAAAAGGAAAAATTTATTATTGCTAATTATAAGAAACTTACAGGCAAAAGGTATCGGAATTTATGGATAAAAATGGCGTAGTTTGTCTATGTGCCAAGAGTTAGGCACGCGGGTCCCATCTGGGTACGCCAGTCTGTAGGATGTGGGGCGTGTGACTTCGGCGACCACAAAGGGTCCTTCCCAAGGCGTGGATAACTTGTGCGCTCCTTCTTGGCTTGTTTTCCACTTGAGTACCAGGTCACCGACCACGAAAGAACGGTCTTTGACGTTCCTGTTGTGATACCGCCTGATGGCTTCGAGATACTTTGCTATTCGAAGACATGACATTAGACGACTTTCCTCCATGCAGTTGATTTCGAGCTCCCTGGCGTTGTCAGCTGTTGATTGGTCGAAGTTTTCAACTCTTGGAGATCTGAAGGTTATATCAGATGGAAGTACTGCCTCGGAGATATAAACCATGAAGTAGGGTGATACACCTGTATTGCGATTGGCCTGTGTTCGGAGACCCCAGACCACGGCCGGTAATTCTTTCATCCATCGACCAGGCGCTCTGTCGTTCTCGGTGTACAACCTTTTCTTTAGGGCATCAATGATCATTCCGTTCGCGCGTTCGACTTGACCGTTTGCTCGTGGGTGAGCTACTGACACGTATTTTATGACTATGCCTCTGTCATCGCAGAAGTCCCAGAACGTAGTGCCAGTGAACTGAGTGCCCAGGTCGGTGATTATACTGTTGGGGATCCCGAATCTGTGTATGATTTGATTGAGGAACTCCACAGCCTTCTCGGAGGTTGCTTTGACCAGTGGCATGTATTCGATCCACTTCGAGAATTTGTCGATTAACACGAAGACGAACTTGAAGTTACCGGGAGCCGGTTTAAATGGCCCGATCATGTCAAGGCCCCAGCAGGCGAAAGGCCAGGATGACGGAATAGTTTGAATCTCATGGGCAGGTACGTGGGTCCTTTTGGCGAAGAACTGGCATCCTTCGCAATGTCGGACCAGTTTTTCTGCGTCAGTGACCGCGGTTGGCCACTAAAAACCTGCTCGGAAAGCCTTCCCGACCAGTGTTCTGGAGGCTGCGTGGTTGCCGCAGGATCCGGTGTGTATGTCGTCTAGGAGCTTGATGCCATCATCTTGGGATATGCATTTGAGCAGCACTTCGGAACTTGCATTTTTTCGCATAAGTTTGCCGTCCACCAGTATGTAATTCTTTGATCGTCGAATGAGGCGCTCGTTCTCCGTTTTACCCTGAAAACCTGACCCGTCAAATATATACCTGATGAACGGGGTGCGCCAATCACGGATGCTGGTTGTCGGAGTAGCGTCGTCTATGAGCATTGCCTCAATAGGTTGCTTTTCGACCAGATCTGTACCCACACTTGGCTCATGGATGTCCTGGACGAAAACACCTCGCGGGATCTGGGCCCGAGATGACCCTAACTTTGACAGCGCATCCGCTGATGGTTCTTATCCCGGACCACGTGGATGTACTCTATGCCATAGAAGTTGGATTCCCATTTGTGGATTTCTATGCAGTAGAGATCCATCTTCTCGTGGGTTGCGTCCCATTCCTTGTTGAGCTGATTGATAACTAAAGCGGAGTCGCCGTGGACGTAGAGGCGTTTGACTCCCAACTCAATGGCTAGTCGTGTGCCGTGTAATCATGCTTCGTACTCAGCGACGTTGTTTGACGCCGAAAAGAGGATCCTAAGGACGTATCGCAGTTTGTCCTTGTTAGGCGACACGAAAAGTATCCCAGCGCCGGCACTGTTGATGTTCAAGGACCCGTCAAAGAACATTGACCAGTGGTCGGAGACGTCGGAAACGGGAGGCTCGTTAAGATCCGTCCACTCTGCGATGAAATCGACCAGGGCCGGAGACTTGACTGTGGTGCGGCTCTGGAAATCTAGGGAGAATGGGCATAACTCCATTGCCCATTTTACAATTCTGCCGTTGGCGTCTTTATTGCATAGGATATCCCCAAGAGGGAAACTGGTGGTTACCAAGACCCGATGGCCATCGAAGTAGTGCTTTAGCTTCCTCGACGTTATTAGAATGGCGTATATGAGCTTCTGTATTTGTGGGTATCTGGCCTTTAACTCATTTAAGACTTCGCTTATGAAATAAACGGGTCTCTGGACCTTGTAGACGTGGCCTGGCTTGTCTCGCTCGACCACTATTGCCGTGGAAACAACCCTGTCGGTTGCAGCAATGTAAAGGAGTAAGTCTTCATTGGGTTGAGGCGCTGTGAGAACAGGCAGTGAGGTGAGGAAAGTCTTGAGCTGGGTGAACGCAGCGTCAGCTTCCTCTGTCCAGGAAAATTTTTCCGACGCCTTCAAGAGTTTGAAGAAAGGGAGGCCTTTTTCTCCTAGTCTGGAGATGAAGCGGCTGAGAGCGGCCATACATCCGGTAAGCTTCTGAATATCCTTGACATTCTTAGGTGGCCGCATGTCGAGCACTGCTTTTACTTTTGAAGGATTTGGTCGTATGCCGTCGCGGCTGACGACGTTGCCGAGTAGTAGACCAGAAGGGACCCCAAAGATACATTTTTTGGGGTTGAGCTTCCATTTGTACTTGTTTAGTGCCTTAAAGGTTCGGTCTAAGTTGTCGATAAGGGTGCTTGCGTCCCTTGTTTTGACGACGACATCGTCTACATAAGCCTCGACGAGGTCATCACGAATCTCGTCGTGGAGGCATTGCTGGATGGCCCGTTGATAGGTGGCTCTGGCGTTTTTGAGTCCAAAGGACATGGTCGTGTAGAAGTATGCGCCGAAAGGAGTAATGAAAGACGTTTTGATCTGATCATCTTCCTTTAGCGAGATCTGGTGATAACCAGAGTAGCAGTCTAGGAAAGAGAGGAGTTCGCATCCGGCTGTTGAGTCGACCACCTCGTCGATGTGAGGGAGACCAAAAGGATCTTTAAGACAGTGTTTATTGAGATCAGTGTAATCAACGCACATTCTCCATTCATTATTCTTTTTGCGTACAAGAACCGGATTGGCCAGCCAATCGGGATGATACACTTCTTTTATAAATCTGGTTGCTAGAAGCCGTGTTATTTCTGTCCTAATAGCCTCCTTTTTGTCACGAGCGAACCGTCACAGCTTTTGCTTGATGGGTCTTGCGGTCTTCGAGACGTTCAAGGAGTGCTCGATCAGGTTTCGTGGGACGCCGGGCATGTCCGCGGGTTTCCATGCGAAAACGCTCACGTTGTCCCTTAGAAACCTGACGAGCGCGTCTTCCTATTTAGGATCCAGGTTGGCCCCGATGAGGGCCGTCTTCTTGGGACTTCCGTCGACCAGCTGCACCTCCTTGTGTTCCTTGGACTTTGAATTCTTCCTAGCGGTCTCCTGCTCGGGTAGTCGGAGCTGGTCGGGAGGGAGCTGTGCAGCTTGAGCCGCTGTTTCTGCCATGCGGATTGAAAGGTCAATTGCCTCGGTGATCTTGAAGCTCTCCTCCTTGCAAGTGTATGCAGTGTAGACATTGCCTCTAACAGTTAGGACGCCCATCTCCGTAGGCATTTTGAGGACCAGATATGAGTAATGCGGGACTACCATGAACTTTGTCAGCGATGGTCGGCCCAGTATGGCGTGGTAGGTTCCGTCGAAGTCAGCGACCACAAAGTTGACGAATTCTGTTCGAAAGTGGTCGGATGTGCCGAATTGGACAGGCAGTGTTATCTGTCCGAGGGGCACTGAACTTTGACCTGGCAAGACTCCCCAGAACTGAGCGTCGTAGGGCTTTAGCTGTGCCGGGGTTATCTTGAGAGCAGGCAAGCTATTGCGAAAAAGGATGTCAATGGAGCTTCCCCCGTCGACGAGCACGCGCTCGAATCTGATGCTGTTGATGCAAGGATCTAGTATTAGAGGGAAACGTCCTGGCTCCGGGATGGTGGCCCATTGGTCCTTCCTGCTGAAGGATATTTCCCTGTGCGACCAGGGAGGGAATTTCGGGTCGACGATTAGGCCATCCGTGCTGTCTATATTGAGGCAGGCTCTTTTTAAGAGCTTTCTTTCTCGCTTGGACTTGGTGGAGACCTTGCCCCCAAAGATGGAGTGGACCACATCGGTGGGACAGGCATACTGGTGTCGTGGGTCCCTATCCTGGTCCTCATCCTCGTCTTCATGATCGCGCCCGTCCTGTTTCCCATTTTTCCTGGCGGGGTCGTCTTGAGCAGCCCGCCGTGTGTAGATGCTTTTTAGGACGCGACATTCCTCCATCGTGTGGTTGGATTTTGGATGCAGTTGGCATGGTCCCTTCAACGTTTTGTTGTAGTCTTCCTGGTAGTCTCGCCGTGCATTGGGACGCTTGACCGTATTCACCTCATGGTCGTGGTCGCGAGGGCGCTCGCCTCTGAAGTCGTCGCGATTGTCACGCCGCCTGTCCCAGCCCTCTCGGTTGTCGGGGCGTCGATGGTTCCTGTTGTCAAAACGTCCTCGACTATCATCTCGTCGAGGAGGCTGGTCGGGACCTCTCGCATCATCCCGAATGAGTTTTTCTGCGTCGTCGGCGTCGGCGTAATTTTTAGCCGTGGCGAGGAGCTCGGCCATCGTTGTTGGCCTCTTGCGCAGTAGCTTGTTCCTCAGTGCCTCATGGAAGCGCAGCCCCTTGATGAAAGCAGATATTGCCTCGTCGTGGGAAATTTTCAGGATCTTAAGGCGCATATCCGAGAATCGTCGGATGTAATCGCGCAGAGGCTCGTTTTTCCTGTCCTTTATCCTTTCGAGGTCGTACTTGTTCCCGGGCTGCTCACAGGTGGCGATGAAGTTGTCGATGAAAGCTTGGCGTAGTTCTTCCCAGGAGTCGAAAGAGTCCTCGGGCAGGCCTAGGAGCCACTGGTGACCAGCCTAGTCGAGGACTACTGGGAAGTAGTTGGCCATGACGTGCTCATCTCCTGCTGCTGATCGGACGGCGATCTCATAAAGAGTGATCCAGTTCTCCGGATTTTCCTTGCTGTCATATTTTTTAAGTTTCTCGAGCTTGAAATTGCGGGGCCACACGACCTGGCGGAGGTGTGAAGAGAATTGTCTCAGGCCCGGGGGACCGTGCGTTGCATCGTACTCAATGCGACGCAGGTTTTCGTGAACTGCTCTCTCCGTGGCGCGCCTGTTGATGTGGTCTCGGGCATCTTTGGGAGGGATATTGTATCGAAGATCCCTGTGCTGGTTTACTTCCTGACCACGCCTGCGATTCTGTTCGCGGTAGCCGCCAGCGTCTCGACCGCCATTGTTGCGCCGTGAATCTTTTCGATGATCGTTGGGGGATCGGCTGCGGTGGTGGTCGCTGGGTTGTGGTGAGGTCCGGCTGCGATGGGTCTGGTCGGAGGAGACCTCTGCATAGGAGATGGCTTGGACTCTTTTGAGCAGAGTGGCTGTCTGTCCCATCGCGGCGATCAGGTGCGCACGCACGCTGGACCGGACGCCCTGACACTCGGGAGTGTCAGGGAGTCGATCTAAGTTGGCCATGGCGTCAGCCACATTGGCACTTGGTGTGTTGTAGACTTGCTAATCCCCGACCACGTCGAAAGCGTCGGCGAGGTTATGCGGCGGGAGTTGTCGTTCCTCGTCCGTGCGTCGTCGGGCGCGGTCGGCGTTGCGCTGCTCGCGGAGCTGCCTCTACTCGTCCGTCTCTCCATCAACGACCGGCTCATCACCGCTAACATTGAGGACGAGGTCTCCACGCCGAGGTGGAAAGATCGGGAAGCGAGGGAAACCCGGAGGATACGGTGGTAAATCTAGGTCGTAGTCTTCGTCCTTGGAGTTTATGACTTCAGTAGGAACGGAGCCAGTGCTAGAGTTTGTGATGGAAGCCTGGCCGTCCCATAGCTCTCGGATCGTCACCATGTTGACGTAGTGTCGAGCTGGTCGACTGCTCTGCTTTGGCAACCAACCAGCCCCGTTGAAGAGGGATTGGATGTGCCGTGAGTAGTGTACGGCTGAATTGCTCAGCCCGTAAGGAGAGCCTTGATCTGGACCAGCCTCGAGTTTGACGGACCGTCTTGAGGGGGTGGAGGTTATCATCAGAGACGTTCCCAGCTGTTCGTGTGTGACGACACGAGTTAGCCGGTGGGATTTGTAAAAATCCGTTGGCGCGGCTTGGTCAGGCTGGCGCGAGATCCCATCCATTAGTCTGGAAGCTTCGAGAAGCCTGAGATCGGCGCGATCAAGAGCTCGGAAAAGGTCCGAGCCATCGATCTTCTTTCCCCTGTAGCGCGGGAGCGTTGGTCGGGTGCTCGGTGCCGGTGTCCGCGTGGTCGGAGCTGATGCCGCCGTCATCCCAGATCGGATCTGGGTTTCTTCCGAAACCGTGACCGTGGGGCCACCGCTGCGGGTTGTCCACGTAGTCTGGCCGACGGTGAACGTGAGGCCTTCAGGCACGGCCGCGGAAGCTGGAACGATGACCATCTTGTTCGCTGGAAAAGCTGTACGCACACCCCCTACCTGGCGCGCCACTCTCGATGAAAGCTAGTCGGCAGTCTACCTTGGGGTATACCCACGGTAGTAGTTTATCGGTAGACGGTGCGCAAGCTACGAACTCGATGGTGACGCAAGACACGGACAAGCTTTTTATCCAGGTTCGGCCGCCGTGTGGGCGTAATACCTACGTCCTGCGTCTGATTGTATTGGATTGAGAATAATGTGTCCTAAGGGGGGTCCCTTGCCCCTCCTTATATAGTCCGGCGGGCAGGGTTATAGATCTGGAAACTAATCCTAGTCGGTTACAATTACCATAGATAGTTCAATATCAATTCCTATTCTAACCAACTAGAATCCTGCTTGATCTCCACGTCTTGTTTCCTTGCGCGAAACTCCGAGCAGTCGGATCAAGCCTCAAACTTGTCTCGTAATGGGCCAAGCCTCCTGGCCCAAGTCTAGCCGTAAGGGTATAGGGGTCTATACCCCCACAGAACGTGACCCTGATTACATTCCAGAAGGAGATGAGGTGATGAATTACTTATCCATAATTAAATCTTTCTAACATTTATGTCCCTCAGTATATGTACAAGAATGATTTATGTGTTTAACTTTTAACATGAACAAGAGGTGTTATCTCAGTTTCATGAACTGAAAGAGATCCTATCCCAGGAAGAATTCACACATGAAGGTGCACCCGAAACGACGACGGAGACAACCACCGAGAAGACTGATGACAGGAAAAGGAAATGAGGTGATAGAGGATTGAATCAGTTTCCAAAAGTCACATTTCGAATTACAGATGTGAGCCCGATAGGACAACCCGTAGCTCCTCCAGAGGCCTTACCTAAGTGGCGTAACGCACTTGGATTCTTGGTTAGGGACCATCTTGACATCACAGTCAGGGAGTGGGCAAAAGTGGACCAAAATGAAATCAAAAGAATGTGGAACAAGCTGCTTACAAGGTTTGTTTTACCTCAGGGTTCAGAAGACCTAGTAAAGGAGTACACATTGAAGCAGTGGGGAATCATGTTTAGGAATTACAAGACCGAGTTGAATTCTAAGTGGGCAAAGAAAGGGTTGGACCCGACAAAAAGGGATAGAATCACTGCTGGTCAGCGGGCGGTGTTTCTAGAGCAGAGGAGTACCGAGGAGTTTAAAGCTTTGAGCGAATCTAAATCCGAGCTCGCAAAAAAGGAACAAGTACCACCACCACCTAGGCACAGGTGGTTACCAGTGCAAGCTTGCCCAATGGGAGCAAGAGGATGAAGCGCAGAGGGCTAAGGGTCTGCCAGCGCTCCCTGACCAACTTGGTCGTAGGGGCTCGAGGTGGATTCGTGCTCGTGTACCGGCAAAGAAAGCCAAGTCTGGCTTATCATTTTTTTGACACAATGGTCGAAGAGGCAGCGAAGAATATTTTCGCGGTGGCAGCTAAGCAGCAAGCGGGCGAATTTAAGCCTCAAAGGGAGAAAGATGTCCTTACTGTTGCTCTAGGTAACCCAGAGCATCCTGGTCGTGTACGAGGCATCTCATCAAAAGAAGGATGGAAAGAAGGATTCGAACCAGAGTGGGAAGCAATGTATAGGAAACGGGATCGCTACAAGGAAGAAATGTCTAATTATTTTAAGGAGGAGGCTAAGAGAGAAGTCGAAGAGGTGATGTCTAAAATCCTCTCCAATCCTCCTCGAGAGTTGATGCAGCGATTGGTGACCGCAATGTCTAACCAATTAAGTGGCCAGCAGCCTCCTCAAATGCAGCTAGTCGTCGCCTCGACAACAACAGAACAAGCTCCGGTCATCCCAAGCAGTATTGCATCTACCGGAGACAAGGTCCGCTATCCAGTCCTGTGCCTTGCTCCCTAGTCATAAGGTATGGTTTTAACAATAACCGTACAAGGGAAGTAGCCACAGGACTTGCGATCCCGAGGTGTCAATTCCATGGTAGTGAGATCCCTGAGGACTACTGCAGGGTGGAAGTGTTGACTGTTGTCCGAGGATATGAGGACGACATGCTAGACATTCCCGGTCGTGAGGGCATTGAGAAACTGGGACAAGCTATCAAGAATTTATTCTTTGGCCTCGACAGGACGTCCTGCTGTCTCAGCTACCAGAACCATCACCCCGAGAAGTGTCGCAGACTCAGGAGTTGTCCCATCCCATATCTCTTCCCACTCCACCAACCTCTCCAATCTTGCATCCACAATCCCCACCACCACCATTGTTGATATTTGGTAACGCAATCAGAATTAATCCGCAAGCGCACGGATATCGGTGAGCACTTCACCCGGGATGTTATCCAGAGTATCGTATTTATATTTTTACCACTAGGAGAAAGCGTGCATCTGACTAACCTAGTCTATTACTACTAACCTTTAGGCTACAAACTATGTGATTCGATGTGAGTGATGTATAGAGAAGACTACAACTGCACTCTCGTTCTAACCTTGGTAAGGATGATCTACTGTTCTATTGGGGAGGCTCACAGAATCTAGACACCACAGAGGATGTTCGACCCGCACCTATAAGCCCTATCGATCCAACTAACGGGATATGGGCTACAAAGGTAACTCGGAAATGTCACGTTCCTCGCTACTACCACGGTCCAGCTAGTCAGGGGATATCTATGAGTATCCTAGCCCAAACACCACGTTTATACTAGAGATGATTACTCTAAACTCTACGTGAAGAGATCAAAGTAAACTCATAAACCAAAGAACAATAAAACAAAGAACTTACTAGAATTTAGAAGTCAAAATACCGAAGAATCCTAGGAGCAAGCCTCGGGTTAGAAGACTTGATCCCACAGGTACAACCTAGGAGTAGACACCGACAGGTCGGGCTTCCTCCGATCTACACCTCCACTCTATCTCTCTCAATCTAGTAGAACTAGTCTACTCTCACATTGGATACTACGCCCTATGAGGTGGGAACCCTAAGGAACCTCTCTCTCTCTGAATCCTCTCTAGAAAATATGCTAATGAATAATTGGATTCTCTCCTCCAGGGGCCAGGGGGCCTTGCTTATATAGCCTTTTCAAATGAATCTGGGTCGTCGGATCAAACCAACATTGATTGAACGGTTCTCCTCGATCCTTTAGGTCGGTGGAGCATAATCCGAGAGACTCGTGCTGATTGCTAGCAGAGGAGGGCGGGCGCCCAGGGGGGTAGGGCGGGCCCCCGGGCCCGATCGGCCTCCCGTTCGCTCCCGTGGCTTCTGGAGTCTTCTAGATGATAGAAAATTGTGCGGCACGTTAATATCTCTATGTAAACCCGATGTGTGGGCCTTTCTTCCTTATTTCTTGATAACCCCCTGTAGAAATAGATCAACAACAAAACTCGTGGAATTCTGTCAGATCAAACCCTAATTCTTGGTGTTGTTTGTATATTAGTCCTTTCCCTTGTTTATTTCATAATTAAAATTGATACTTAAGAACTATCAACAAACACCCCCATACTTAGGCTTTTACTCGTCCTCGAGAAAAGGATGGTTAAGAAAAATATCTGGGGTTAAAACATTGTAAAGCATTCTCTTTATACCTGCAGGGTGTAGAAATCCACTGTGTACCGTAGTCGGGGAAATATATGGTCAAGAGTAGAGGTTCTTTCTTCTTAATCCTATCACTTGGATATTTTTAAAAAGAAATTTAGCATACCTTTATCCTCATAGGTTCTCTCAGATCGCTCATTTATCTTTTATATATCTCACTGAGGCTGTTTTAATTTGCAAAAATTCTCAAGCATACTTACCTTACATTTATTGTCTGATCAAAACAGGATCTGAGGAGAGAAATGCCATACTCTTAGATCAAAGACTTTGGAAATTAAAAACTTGTAAACTCTTACTGGCATATTGCTTATTAGAGGGACCATGGGCTATCATTTTATTCTCTTTTTTCTCTTTTTTTCAGGTGGATACCGAGGTACCCCTAATTCTACTGCCGGACACTTGTCCATTTTTTCTGCGAGGTTGTCAAGCACTTGCTCCTTTTTATTTCCTCGAAATATTCATATTTTTGCATAGCCCATGCCTCTAACGCAATAATACTTCGGAAGAGTGAATCTTTCTGAATAAATATGTCTTGATCTTAGAAAGCATGATAAATCTCCCAACAAGGGTCTAACTCATTTTGAACAAACTCAATATAGAGTAGATAGCTTTTATAATTATCATAATTAATATTTTCAGGTTTAGCAGGCATATAAAATACTGAGGATGGTAGCTAGAATTTTTGAAGATTTTGAAATAAATTCTCCAAGCAACAACGATATCAAGAATAAGATACTCAAACTCTACCATCTCACATTCCACAATGACTTAAGTAACACAGGGTTTTTAAATGATTTTTCAATAATTGCAAGTTTTCAGGAAATATCACAGAGTGAGATCAATCATGATTACAAACATTTTAATCTTGTTAATTTATCATGTCGGAGACAATATTCTACACAAACCAAGATATATGTGTATGTGTAAAGTGTGCAGAGTATGTACCTGAATCATGGGGTGGTGTAGTCGAAGTGCGTTTGGCATGTCGAGGGATCTCACCCAAACTTGTTTTCTACTTTCTTGCTTAAAAAATAAAGTAGAGACACACAAGACATAATAATAATCTTTATTAATCTTGAGGCATTTATTACAAATGACTAGTAATGAACTGAAGCTAATAATAGATCTAGACCAAATTTAAAGATAAATAACTAAGATATACTGCCTCAAGATCTAATTTAGATAACTTAGCAGCGCTCTAACTCCCTAATCTTCTTATTGGCACTAGCAAGATCATGCCTAAGACCTAGTATAACAGTGTTCTGGTTAGAGAGCTGCCTAGTGATAGAGTTAACTGAGGACTGGAGTTCTATGATGATCTTGTCTAGCCTACGAACATCCTCATAAATATCTGCTATAGTCTTGCGACGCTTAGGAGGTGTCTCAAGAGCGTTGAGGGCGTGCTTCGGGGCTGCCTTTGGAGGGATGAAACAGACTTTTGCTACTCTAATTCCCTCGAAGTAAGGCCTCTCCTCCTCCGTAGTGTAGTGGATGCTGCTGATCTCGCTGCTCCTATTGGTCTTGACTCCAACAACCCTCTCATTGGGTCTGGGTTGCAGGATCCTTGTGCCGGCTGGCACCTTGACGGTGGCCTCCTTCTTGGTTGACGGTCCCTTGAGAAGTAGGGGCTGCGGTGGTGCGGTGAGAAGTGGTTGAGTATGGTAGGATTGGGTGAAGCTGCGCTGGCGTGATGGCATGGCTGCTAGCTGTCACTCTGTGTTGGCCGGGACGAGAGCGTAGGCGTCGGGGTCTTCCTTCGGCTTCTTATTGAGGTTGAAGGGGACGACTTCCCAATCATCATGGAACTCGTCGGCCATTGGAGCAGCGAGGGACTAAGTAAGCTCTAATAGAAGAAGGAGAGAAGGCTTGAATAAATTGGTGTTGAAAACTGATGTCAGGGGTCTGTTTATATAGGGGTCAAAATGTGCCTCTAGGGTTTGCTCGGGCTACTCCCGCTGCCATGCCTGCGAAACATTCCATCCGCATGATTATTTAGTTTACCATAAACGGGTTTATCGCGACGGAGGAAATCAGGACTGAGAGGAGGCAGGGGCTGGGCGCCCGCCCTCTTCATCAGGGCGCCTGCCCTGTGCCTGGCCCTGTTCTGGGCCCACCTCCTCGAGCATGCTTCTAGATGCAGACTTTATTCGAAAAATATATACGTGGTCCTAAAACGTCAAATTTAAAAGGTCGGGCTCTAATTCTCCATAGGAAGGTAAAAATGGATCACGTCTATTTCTTCTAATTCTTTACTAGGCTGAAAAAATAATTTAAGACGTTGACCATTTACCTTGAATAACGTACCTTTGTCATTTTGAAGTGTGATAGCTCCGTGGGATGATGAATTGATTACCTTGAATGGTCCTTCCCATTTGCTCTGAAGTTTTCCATGCTCGAAAAGCTTCACCCTGGAATTAAAAAGTAATACCTTATCTCCGGTTGCGAACTCCTTCTTGATCCTCTTGTCATGCCACCTTTTGACTCTTTCTTTG
The DNA here is from genome assembly GCF_000003195.3 of Sorghum bicolor. Classification (NCBI taxonomy): domain Eukaryota; kingdom Viridiplantae; phylum Streptophyta; class Magnoliopsida; order Poales; family Poaceae; genus Sorghum; species Sorghum bicolor. The sequence continues at coordinate 19,381,219 of NC_012874.2, forward strand.
TAGATCTTCGAATTGTGATATGCTTTCTCTCGCCATTCTTCCAATTTTGATAGTTACATTCTTCTATGATCTCCAGCAACATCGAGGTCCATATTCCATCTCTTTATGGCCCAGTGTGCTTTGAATTCTAGTTCAACAGGTAGGTGGCAAGTCTTCCCGTACACCAATTGGTATGGAGACATTCCAATTGGGGCCTTGTATGCTGTCTGGTATGCCCAGAGTTCATTGGGTAACTTCTCTTTCCATGCTGTTCCCATCTCATTGACTGTTTTCTGAAGAATATTCTTGATTTACTTGTTGGAAGTCTCTGCTTGGCCACTTGTCTGAGGATGGTAAGGAGTAGCGACGTTGTGACGGATTCCATGTTTCGATAGATAGTGCTTGAAGCGTTTGTCGATGAAGTGTGCTCCTCCATCACTTATCACTACTCTAGGAACTCCAAATCTTAGAAATATAATTTCTTCAAACATCCTCTTTGAACTGATGTTGTCGGCGTGCTTGCAAGGTAGTGCCTCTACCCACTTGGAGACGTACTCAACTGCCACCAAGATGAACTCACACTTCTTTGATGGGGGAAATGGACCCATGAAGTCTATTCCCCAGACATCAAAGAGCTCAATCTGAAGGTTGTTGGTGAGTGGCATGGCATCTCTTGTGTTTATGTTTCCGTTCCTTTGACATGGCCCACATCTTCTGATATATTGCTTTGTGTCTTCATACATTGTAGGCCAGTAGAATCCACACTGCCAGATCTTTGAATGTGTACGGAATGCTCCATAATGACCTCCATATTGTGATGAATGACATCTATCAATGATCTTCCATCCTTCCTCGGTGGTCACACATCTCCTGAGTAAGCCATCAGAGCATACTCGGAAGAGGTATGGCTCATCCCATATATGTGAACGACTTTCTTGAATAAGCTTCTTCTTGTTTCCTCCTAGTGGTACATACCCTGAAACCATAAAATTAACAATATCTGCATACCAGGGGTCAGACTTGTTAATCCTGTAGAGCATGTCATCCCGGAGTGAATCATTGATGGGGGTTTCCTGTGTATTCTTAAAATACATTCTAGATAGGTGATCAGCAATGGAATTTTCTACTCCCTTTTTATCTTTTATTTCCAAGTCAAATTCTTGAAGTAATAAGATCCATCTAATTAGGCGAGGTTTAGCATCTTTTTAGTGAGTAGATATTTTAGTGCAGCATGATCAGTGTAAACAATTATTTTAGCTCCAACTAAATAAGATCTAAATTTATCAATGGCAAAGACAACGGCAAGAAGCTCTTTTTCAGTGGTTGCATAATTAAGTTGAGCTCCTATCAAAGTTTTACTAGCATAAGAAATTGCATGATGCTTCTTATTTTTAGTTTGTCCCAAAACTGCCCCCACAGCATAATCACTAGCATCACACATAATTTCAAAAGGCAACGACTAATCAGGGGGTTGAATGATTAGTGCAGAGATGAGTGCATTCTTTAATAAATTGAAAGATGTTAGGCATGCATCATCAAATTCGAAAGGAGCATCCTTGGCTAGCAAAAGAGTAAGTGGTCTAGCAATGAATGAAAAATCTTTTATGAATCTGCGATAAAAACCAGCATGGCCAAGAAAGCTTCGAATTCCTTTTATATTCACAGGTGGAGGTAGTTGTTCAATTACTTCAATTTTAGCTCTGTCTATCTCAATACCTCTTTCAGACACTAGGTGTCCCAGCACTATTCCTTCTCTAACCATAAAATGACATTTTTCCCAATTAAGGACTAAGTGCTTTTCTTCACATCTTTGCAAAACCTTGTCTAAGTTTTCAAGACAACTATCAAAAGTTTTTCCATATACAGAGAAATCATCCATGAAAACTTTAATCTCTTCAATCATATCAGAAAATATAGACATCATGCATCTTTGAAAAGAAGCTGGTGCATTACATAACCCAAAAGACATTCTACGGTAAGCATAAGTTCCATATGGGCATGTAAAAGTGGTTTTGCTTTGATCATCGGGATGGATCGGGATCTGGTGATTCCCTGAATATCCATCTAAGAAACAGAAGAACGAATGGTTCGCTAATTGCTCTAGCATCTCATCTATGAAAGGTAAAGGAAAATGATCCTTTTTCGTGGCTTTGTTCTGTTTCCTATAGTCTATGCACATCTGCCACCCTGTGACGGTGCGTTGTGGAATTAGCTCGTTCTATTCATTCGTAACGGCAGTCATGCCTCCCTTTTTAGGCACAACTTGAACTGGGCTAACCCACTCACTGTGCGGCAGAGGATATATAATCTCTGCATGCAGCAACTTTATAACTTCTTTTTTAACTACCTTTCTCATCGCGTTGTTAAGTCTATGTTGGGTTTCTAGAGAAGGTGAAATAGAAGGATCGGTCGGAATACGATGGGTACAAATCATAGGACTGATTCTTGTAAGATCTTGGAGTGAGTAGCCGAAAACTGAGTGATGTTTCTCAAGAATGGTCATCAATCGTAGAGTTTGCTCCTGAGTGAGTTTATCACTAATGATCACAAGAAACTCTGGATTATTGTTTAGGAAAGCATAGATAAGACCGGGTGGTAAAGTTTTAAGCTCTATGGGAGGTCTAGGTGTTTCTGCAAACTCATCTAAGGGTTCAGGTTTAGAAGGTTCAGCTTCTTCTTCTATGAAGAAAGGAGCTTCTTCTTCTAAGTCTGGTTCATCTAAAAGCTCTAGAGATGCAGCCTTTACCTCCTCTATAGGATCAGGCAAAAGATATGACTCAGTCTTATTATTTAAGGAGTGAGAAATCGTTATTGGAAATTTAAAAGTTTTCCCAAAAGAAATGTGTAGCTTTCCAGAATGACCTTCATAAAGGAGTCTTCTAAAAGGTTGTCCTATCAATAGGTTTAAGTCCCATGTATCAAAGATATAGAAGTTCAAATGAACCATGGAGCCTTCTACCATAAGAAGTAGGACATTAATAATTCCAAGACTGGGGACTAATCGTCCCGAAGATTCCTTTATGACCTTTGTTGCGGGGGTTAAGACCAAATTTTTAAATAATTTAAGTGCAAAAGATTCAGACATGATGTTGATCCCCACAACAGGATTATAGAGAGCATCAAATTGATCAGAATCATAAGCACAGCGTATAGTTATAGGAGGTGTGTCCAAACGGATCACATCAGAGGAAAGCTCTGACTCCTCCAACCATTCGCTACTCATGACTATGATAAGCTCTCTCAATTGATGTTCACTTGGCAAATAAATGCTAAAATGGCCGTTTTGGGGTCTGTCAATAGAATGGTAGTTTGAAATGTTTCCAAAATCGGCAAAAAGATCAGATTCTATATCCAGCATGAAATCAGGTGGTGGAATTTCTTCCTTTTGTGGCTCAGAACTTGGGATAGCTAAAGTAGATGGAGAATTTGGTAGAGTGTCTACTTCGGCTTCATGGGTTTCATCATGAAGGGTATTATCCATCTCAGCTTCTAGGATTCTATCTAGGATTGCTCTAGCGTCATCAGTAGGGATGCGAAAGAAAGAACCTCTAGACATTGTATGTAGCATTTGTTTATGATCTTTCTGAAGACCTTGAAAAAAGTGAAATAAAAGAACAGGGTCTTCAAGGTTTGGACTAGATTCTAAAAGATCAGAAAAACATTTCCAGAATTTTCCCAAAGTTTTATTATCTTTTTGTTTAAAAGATAGGACTTCGAGTCTAAGGTCGCCGATACGGTCGAGGGAATAAAAATCTAGACAAAAGTTGGCTCGTAAGACTCCCCATTCACCTCATTGTTGACTTACCTTCTGACTATACCATTGTCTAGCTTCTCCCTTTAAAGAAAAAGGAAAAAGCTTCCAACGTAAAGTATTATCAGAAGTGCCTTCAATGCGAAGACAATCACATGTTTGCTCAAAATCTCTAATATGAAGGTAAGGGTTTTCGTCTTCCTTTCCTGAAAAAGATACGTTTTGAATCATGGCCATCAACCTGGAACTTAACCTATACTGGGATGTTTGGATAGGCTGTGATGACTCCCATGGTAAAAGGTCAGTTTCCGAAGGTGTTGCTAATTGATAGATTGATTTAGAATCTTTGTTTTCCATAAGGTAAGAGTAAAGAAAATAAAGAATATAAAAAGATAAGAAAAGATAAAAGTATGAATACAATCTAGTAGTAAGACTCAAGGTTATCTCAGCAAACCGTCTTTCTCCCCTGCAACGGCGCCAGAAATGCTTGTTGATATTTGGTAACGCAATCAGAATTAATCCGCAAGCGCACGGATATCGGTGAGCACTTCACCCGGGATGTTATCCAGAGTATCGTATTTATATTTTTTCCACTAGGAGAAAGCGTGCATCTGACTAACCCGGTCTATTACTACTAACCTTTAGGCTACAAACTATATAATTCGATTTGAGTGATGTATAGAGAAGACTACAACTACACTCTCATTCTAACCTTGGTAAGGATGATCTACTGTTCTATTGGGGAGGCTCACGAAATCTAGACACCACAGAGGATGTTCGACCCGCACCTATAAACCCTATCGATCCTACTAACGGGATATGGGCTACAAAGGTAACTCAGAAATGTCATGTTCCTCGCTACTACCACGGTCCAGCTAGTCAGGGGATATCTATGAGTATCCTAGCCCAAACACCACGTTTATGTTAGACATGATTACTCTAAACTCTACGCGAAGAGATCAAAGTAAACTCATAAACCAAAGAACAATAAAACAAAGAACTTACTAGAATTTAGAAGTCGAAATACTGAAGAATCCTAGGAGCAAGCCTCGGGTTACAAGACTTGATCCCGCAGGTACAACCTCGGAGTAGACACCGACAGACCGGGCTTCCTCCGATCTACACCTCCACTCTATCTCTCTCAATCTAGTAGAACTAGTCTACTCTCACATTGGATGTTACGCCCTAAGAGGTGGGAACCCTAAGGAACCTCTCTCTCTGAATCCTCTCAAGAAAATATGCTAATGAATAATTGGATTCTCTCCTCTAGGGGCCAGGGGGCCTTGCTTATATAGCCTTTTCAAATGAATCTGGGCCGTCGGATCAAATCGACATTGATTGAACGGTTCTCCTGGATCCTTTAGGTCGGTGGAGCATAATCCGCAAGACTCATGTTGATTGGCCAGCAGAGGAGGGCGGGCGCCCAGGGGGGTAGGGCGGGCGCCCTGCCCCCGGGCCCGATCGGCCTCCCGTTCGTTCCCGTGACTTCTGGAGTCTTCTAGATGATAGAAAATTGCGCGGCACGTTAATATCTCTATGTAAACCCGACGTGTGGGCCTTTCTTCCTTATTTTCTAATAACCCCCTGCATAAATAGATAAACAACAAAACTCGTGGAATTATGTCAGATCAAACCCTAATTCTAATTGTTGTTTGTATATTAGTCCTTTCCCTTGTTTATTTCATAATTAAAATTGATAGTTAAGAACCGTCAACAACCATCACCAATAATGCCTCAACCACCATCCCCGCCACCATCAAAACCCACTCCCCCACCATCACCTAAACCCCTGGCTTCACCACCATCACCTAAACCCCATGCTTCAACACCGCAATCTTCCACACCACAGGGAACCAAAAATGATGATAAGACACCACCACAACCAAAGAAAACAAAATTCTTGGTCCCCAAATTGGTTTCCCCGTACGAGCCAAAGAAGAAGGCCACTGGTACGGCCCTATTTTTGTCCGGAATTGCAAGGAGCCGCACTTCAAAACTTATTGACTTGGCAGAGCATGAGAAGGAGGGGTCGAAAAGCTTTGAAACACGTATTGTCAATATCAGGCCACCAACGAAGGATGATTACAAATTTGTCCCTACTAAATATGAGCCAGGCAGACCACTACTTAGTTGGGAGAAACTCAAAAAGATCCCAGCTGGTATAAAAAGGATGCATGACTGATATATGAGAGCAGCTTCTGTAGGCACTAACACGATCAATGTGATTATACCACCAAAAGCATTCAATAGTGAGCGTACAAAGGCAATCGTTACCTTCGAGGACATGTGGCTAATGATGAACCTCCAGAGACTAGACGTGCAGCTGGTAACTGTGTTTGCATTGTATATGTCACTCATACTATCTTGTGTTTTTATTCATGAGTTCATCAATTTTCAACATCTAACATACAAGTGCTCATTGCAGAATGAATCTTGAACAACAAGAGATGCGGTACGGTTCGGATCCGGATAGGTCTGCTAGTAAAAGGGTTGCGTATCTGAGCCCGATGAAGATATGCGAGGAGCAGCACAACTTCAGAATCGGAGACAAACATGACTCCTTAGAAGGTTTGGATCCCGCTGAGCGTAAGAAGATAATAGATGAAAGTCGAATAGATTATGAATGTAAATACGACCTCTACATAGCCTTGGCACTGCTCAAGTATCAAGATCGAGAATGTGTTGTTGCCCCCATACAAGTTTGGGTAAGTGTCAATTTGTATTCATCGTCGTATTAGTAATTTCAATGGGCACTTGCATCATAAATTCGATTCTCTCAGGGACCACTGGATCTGCCTCCCCATTAATCCTAGTCTAGGACGTGTGCTAGTCCTAGACTCTGCAGACTATGATCCTTCAAGTTATGCAAAATTCATTACACACTTGGATCGGTAAGCTGAGTACATTAAATATGCATACCTACTTTTATAAGAGTTTCAGAATAACTTGAGGATTGTGTATTCGACACTATAGGGCCTATAGGTATTATAAGATCAAAGGTGGAAGGTGCGATTCATCAGAACCGGGGCAGCCATTGAGATTATTTTATAAATGGCCAGTACGTACCAAAATATCACAAGCTGTCTTTTATAAATATAATATGCATATGACGATGTTGCAACTAATAAATATCTACTTTTTTGTCATACATCAGTGCCATAAGCAACCAGTCGGATCGGTCCACTGTGGATTCTACGTCTGCGAGTTCATGAGAGAGACCGGAAGATATGTATAAGATATTGGTCTAATAGTCGTTGATATAATTGTGTCATTTTTTTGTTGCTAAGCATGTGTTATATGAACTATAAATTTATGATGTTTCTAACTTCGTTTGCAACAATATGAGTTGGAAAAGGCGAAGAGCGTGACTCAAACTGTTCTGTACAACATAGTTGATGACCTCTGCACTTTTCTCTTGAGAAAAGCCATTCCCACCGAAGGGAAATATCACGACCCGACCAGCGTCCTAGCAAAGCCTGAGTTTAGAGTGCGAAGAGATATTAGTAGGCTAAAGCTATCTCGATCGGGTTATTAGAGCAGAGGTTTCAGATGTGAAACCTCATATGTCTGTAAACAAAAAACGTTGATGTGTGATGTTTGTAATTAATATAATTTTATGTACAAAGTAATGGTATATATAAATATATTGCATGTTGCATTGGTTGAATCTTCTAGCCTAACATAGTTTCAATATTAACGTATATAATATATATATAATATATATTATACATATATATAATATTAAAAATAGGGTTTGCAGGAAAATTTGAAAATTGGGTTAAATTGGAAAATCTTACCACAGGCGGTTCTGTTATGAGAACCGCCTGTAAAATTTTATTTCTACAGGCGGCTCACATAAAAGAACCACCTGTAGAAATTGATTTCTACAGGCGGATGTCATAACAGAACCGCCTGTAGAAATCAATTTCCACAAGCGGTTCTCAGTTAACCGCCTGTGGAAACAGGCCTATAGCTACTGGCGGTTCATCAATCCACCTTTATAAAGGAGTTGTGTACTGGTGAGACATCTATTTTGAAACTCTAAGTTTAAGACATCCAACCCTCTTGATCTCTTAGTATACAAATTACCTCCCATTTAGTTAATCTATATCCACACGGTACTGATAAAAATACAATCACGGTTAGACATCAAGGATGAAGGCAGCTTAGATATGTGTTGCATGTATTGCTTGGCGACATCCAAGCAGCGAATTGGGTGTTTCATAGCCACAAAATAAGTGTATTTGAATAACTTGTCAACAACCCACTGGTACACGACAGGCCTTTTGTCCCGGTCGAAAACCACTTGTAGTCCCGGGTGACGAGCCAGGACTAAGGGATCGGGACTAAAAGTCCCACCTTTAGTCCTGGCTCTCCGACCCGGAACTAAATGGGGACATTTAGTCCCGGTTGGTAATACCAACCGGGACTACATGGGGCACCAGGCAGTTACGTGGCGCCACCCCTGGCCACCCCTTTTAGTCCCGATTGGTATTACCAACCGGGCCTAAAGGTTTTTTTTTGTTTTTGTTTTCTTTTTCTTTTTCCTTTTCATTTCTTTATTGATTTTGGTTTTCAATTGTATATGTTCTACAATTTAATCATATACGCCGCAATTATCCGTATACGTTGCACCTATACGAGAGCGTCATTATTGCACACAAATAAAGTATGAAACTACATATATATATTATCCGTATAATATATAAATCTATATATATTATATAGCTATAAACATATGTACATACACATTACATTTACAATAATAATATTATGTACAAGTAATAATCAAGTGTGCTGCCAACGGTTAATGATTACATAATGTTTGCCCGCCCACTCAAAGCTCATACAAGTGTTCGTCCTTGTTTGGAATTGGCTTGAAGCCCTGCGGGTATAAGTGGAACTCGCCGTCTTCCGGAATGACATGATCGTTGATAAATCCGGCGATCGTCTCCTGGACTCCAAGTAGTAATGTGTACTCGAACACTTTATCTTTCATATTCCACTCCTTCTATTTGCATTAGTTAAAAAGATATTAATATACATAAAATCTATTTAGTTCCAACAAATAAATAAGATATGAATTTACTGTATACACATGCATGTTACTATTTTAGAACACTTTGAGTAGGTTTAAATAGGGTGCACCGTATAAATTCACAAACATAGTATCTACATAGATTCGTTCCAAACGGCTGCGTGGGCACCCAAGGGAGTAGAACAGGAGGAGGAAGTGACACATTCAGATCCGTACGATATTTTTGTTGTAGCCAAGCCCAAGCCCTGCCCAATAAGACGCTCGTTGATTAGGTATAGCTAGCAGAATAAAGTAAAGGAGCACGCATCGATATTTAAAGTATGATATATACTTACCTCTAGATCATGTCTGTTATGTCTTGATAGAGTGCCAGGTCTTTTTTTCATTGAGTCCCACACATGTATTTTTTTTTCCGTGATCTTAATCTCAATGAGTATCCAATGATCTCTGCATTTGTTTAGAGTCAACTTATATATGTATATCTTAATGCCGGATTAACTAAGACATGATATAACACAACACTTACCCCATATTGTAAGGAAAGAGTATCTTCTCCGTATGCCTTTGGTTATAAAAGAACCTCCGGAGGTTCTTCTCCATTTCCTTAGGCTTCAGATTCAATGGATCTTTAGTTTTAGTGTCCTTGTACACGACATATGGATCGATTAAACCAATTCGATTGTCTTTTTTCAATCTTTGTTCTCTCATCATGTGTCTGCACATCGTGAGCGTAGTTATTACGAATACATACATATGCTATAATGGGATTAATGATTGAAAGGAAGAATCACTTACAGACACTAGCAGCTCATGAGAGATTTGTCGAGAGCATTCATATGGAGAAGTTGGTGTACTTCACTAAAATCTATCCATATGACGTCATCTCCACAGAAGTAGTGTCGGTCGCGGACTCAGACGACAATCAATTCTTCTTCTATATGTTTTGAGCTGACTCTCAAGTAGTACTCGTGCAGCTTGTATATTTGCGTACCAAGTCCTCGTACCTTCTCAGGGTGGCACATACTCCTGCCGTAAATGTACCGACTCTCATAGTCATCGACACCTCCGTGGATTGGCGCATCGGTATGCCCTAGAAGTGCTTCTAGGGGCAGCCAGTTTCTTCCATCCAATTCCCGAGTTCATCTAAGTCCACATTAGCAGGTATAGTCATTGCCAGCAAGTTGGCGTTTGAACCGTACTCATTCGCAACCACTAGTGGCTGAACTGATTGTTGTGCTTGTTCGCCGAGTTGTGCAACTTTTTGCTAGACTTTTCTTTTGTCTGCCTTGATTTTCTTTAGGACAGTACGATCGTAGTCTGATATTGTTGACCCTGGTTGTTTACTCGCAGCACGGTTCGCGTCTGTCATTTTCTGCACCACTTGACGTAGCTTTGAAGGAGGATACATTAGGTATGGCGGCTCTTGCTCTGCTTTTCTATTCGCTTTGCATTTTTCAAAGAATGCTTTGACTTCCGCTTTGCTTGCAGCAAGCACTTCCTCATCGGTCTTCTCATATGGAAGCTTGGTCGTCTTCGGGATCTTCGTGTTCAAAGCTTTCCTCTTTGCCGCAGGTGGTTGGAGTGATCTCTGTGTCTCGGCGGATGACCTCTTCCTCCTCGATGCAGCACCAGCCGGTGCCGATGAGGCGGCGGCCGTTGTCGTCGGCATTGGCGGAGGCAGAGGTGTAGGTGGAGCTTGCTGTTGTGGAGGAGATTCGACCGCGGGCGGCGTTAGATTCCTTTGTGGAGGAGATGCGGCGGCCGGTGGTGGGGATGCGGCCTTCTCTTGTACGTCATCGTCGTCGTCGTGTCCCACGGCACTATGGTCATGCGGTGAATGGACAGACGGACTTCGGTGGGGGAGGCCCTAGATTTGATGAAAAACAAATAAGGTATATGTATACATAACTAAATGTAATTTGATATAGTATATAATTATAGAAAAAGCAGTAGCGTCCACAATAATCCGCACCTGCTAGGGTTCGGTTGTGGCGGCGGCACCCCAGGAATAATGATGTACCGTTTCCTCCAACATATGAATGCCTTCTCCGCTTCACCAAGTGTCTTCTCTCCATCACCGCCTTCGATATCGAGAGGCACATTTTCACGGCCTCTGACCACTCTATCCACCGAGACACAAGCATATCCGGCTGGTATTGGGACAGAGTGGATCCTTGGTGTCTTGGTGGGGTCGATAGGAGATACGACACCGGTAGCCACCTTTATTGTGCCATCGCCCTCCAGAATATGGAGCTCACAAGACATCAACAGAGTGGTGACGTCATCCACCGGGAATCGCAGCCCTACGTCATCAACTTGCCTCGCAGGCGCCTCCGTAGAAGCACAACTGCTCTTTAGATGAGCTGAGCAAGGGCTGATGTTGGCGGCCGGTGGCTGTGACAAGCTTTGGAGGCGGGAAGTTACAGCTTCCTCCATGGCCTTTTGGATTTTCTCATCCATTGTGGCCTTCAGCGCTTGCTCCCGCTCAAGGGCCCGTTGAGCCACTTCTTGGGTCTTTATGAGTCCTTCCTCCAATCTGCGTATCCGTTCTCTTTCCTCTTGCTTCTTTCTCTGGCGGTTTCTATAAGTTTCCCTATCAGCAGGGAAGGCATGTTCCCACGACACGGTGCCATAGCCTCTCATCCGTCCACCGTGCTCAGGGTTCCCCAGGGCAAATGTCAACTCATCTTTATCTCTATTCGGCTGCCATTCTCCACTTTCAGTGATGGAGCGGGCTTGATGGAATCTTTCCACAACAGCTTGGATGCGTTCCCCATACACAACCTTTCCGGTCTCAAGGTCCAGTGAGCCTCCTTGAGCGAAAAACCAGTGCTTCGCGCGCTCAGGCCACTCGAGGGATTCGGGCACCAACCCCCTGTCGATTAACTCTTTTTTGGCCTTTTCCCACTTAGGAACGGCGGTTTGGTAGCCACCTGATCCCATCGTATGGTGGTAGGTCTTGCGCCGGGCATTCTCTTGGTTCTTTCTCACCCGTTCCTGAGCCTCTTCGGACATCTTGAACCGTACAAAGTCGTCCCAAAACGGCCGTAGCTTTGCATAGTTCGGAGAGTTGAAATCTGGAGTCATGTTTTTCTTGATGTAGTCTTGATATAGACGCTTCTTATAGCCCTGGAACATTGGGGCCATCTTCTTCATAGATCAATCTCAGACTCTTTCCTTCAATTGTTCATCGTTTGTCTCCAGTATGAAATGTTGCAAGACATCACCCCAGAGTAGGTCCTTGTCACGTCTAGAGACATAACTGATTTCTGGGTGTTTCTTGTTCTCCTTCCATTCACGGACACTGATCGGGATCCTATCCTGGACAAGGTACCCTAAGTGGTTGACGAAGGCCCTTGAATGGGGTCCAACTGGCTTGCCTGTTGCTTCCTCGAATTCTGAGATTACTAACTGGCCCTCCATAGGCTTCTTTGGGCCTCGTACTCTCCGGCTCGTCCTCGTGGTTGTCGTCGAGCCAGAGAGCTATGTAGAAAGAAACAAGACAATTTAATACAAGATATTATTTCGAATTATATCTGTAATAACAAAGGAGACTGCCATATTACAGACCTGCTGGCCAGCATTGTCTTGCTCTTTCGGGTCGACCAAATACTGAGAGCAGTCATCGATGCCCTCCAGGTTCTCATCGCCTTCGCGATCATCGTGATAAACTTCTTCAGTGAGACCGCAGATCAGGTTCATCATTTCCTCTTCGTGTTCTCTTGGATCGGCCATTTCTGCAGAAATATGTGACACATGACTACATATATAAAACTAGGGTTTAGGGTTTAGGGTTTAGGGCTTAGGTTTAGGGTTTAGGGTTTAGGGCTTAGGTTTAGGGTTTAGGGTTTAGGGCTTAGGTTTAGGGTTTAGAGTATATCATTTGCTAACAATTAAATATATCATAATTGTACCACTAACTTATACCACTAATTGTACCACTAATTATAGCACTAATTGTACCACTAATAGTAAGTGAACATTACTAAATACACCATAGAACATCACTAAATAAATTATAGAACATCACATCGCATATATATTGTATATGTATACTATGTGAACATCGCTAAAATATGTTATAGAACATCAAATATATATTACGTGAAAAAAACTAAATACACCATAGAACATCACTAATTACATTAAAGAACATTGTATATATATTACGTGAAAATAAATAAGAAATTGGTACTATAATATACATGAAAATAAATAAATATATATGAATTTGAGCAGAGGCAATATTCTAGATTCATAAGAAATTGGTACAATGATATACATGAAAATAAATAAATATATAATGTAATACAAATAATAACTAGAGCAAAGCATAAGAAAAAAAAATAAAAACATGTAACAAAGAAAAAATTTAAAGAACATCGTATATATATTACGTGTGTGTACATGTGTGTGTGTGTTTTTTTTCAATTATACATATATTAAGGTATTGTTTAGTTCGCAAAAAGTTTGGTGCTTAGCTACTGTAGCACTTTCGTTTTTATTTGATAAACATTGTCCAATCACGAAATAACTAGGCTTAAAAGATTTATCTCACAAATTACAGATAAACAGTGTAATTTGTTTTTATTTTCGTCTATATTCAATAATCCATGCATGCAACCAAAGATTTAATGTGACGGAGACTTTTAAAAATTTTTGCGAACTAAACAAGGCCTAATTAACATATGTAAACACTTTTATTATTATCTAATTTTGCATATTTTTTCTTTCTCTTTTTTCTATATATAAGTTTTCACTTTTTTCCCCTTTTTTCTTTAATTTTTTCTTTCTTTTTCTTTCTTTTTTTTGCTTTATTTTTTTCTTTCTCTGTCTTAGCTAGTTGGCCGGCGCGCTCGCGGCCGGGGGGCTCTCAGCCGCCGGTGGGGGCGCTCGCGGCCGCGCGGCCGACGGCGAAGGCCCGCGCGCCACTGCCCCCTGCCGGCGGGCGTTGTCGGGCGCCGAGGGCGCGCCCGCGCGTGGCGGCGGCGGGCGAGCTCGCGGGCTCTCGCGAGGCGGCGGGCGCCGCGCGCAAAACGAAGAGAGAGGCGCGCGAACAAGAAAGAGAGAGAGAGGGAGTACGGCGTGGTGGTGCTCGGGGCCGGTGGCGCTCGGAGTTGGGTTGACGGCGGCGAGACGACGGCGGCGCAACGTTGGACGAAGAAGAGGGAGCGGCGCGGCGGCGGTTAGGGCAAGATCGACGATGGCGCGGAAAAGAGAAGAAGAAAGAAGGGCTCTGCCCTTTATAGGGCAGGGCACCTTTAGTCCCGGGCTGTGGCTCGGCCCGGGACTAAAGGTGTTTCACCAAATTATGGCGCTAGTTCAGGCGCCATAATTTGGTTTTCCATTTTTATTTTTCCTTTGCATTGTTAAATACATTATAAATTAAATAAATCTGATAAAATTGTTAAAAAATACACATTAATTTTATTCTGCTCTACTCTTCAGTATAAAAATTCTTAACATAATTGTTTTTCAAATATTTCATATTATTCAAAATAAATGTCATTCATAATGAATATTGTGATAATGCAAAAATATAATGGCTAATTAAATTTTAAAAAATTGTTGGCTTTAGACAGATACTTGGTTTCTGGGTCATTTGGACGTTAAACTTTTGTTTCTTTAATAATAATTATACAAATGCGCGACATTGATTGTATAAATTTGAAATTTAAATTTTCAAAAGTTGTAAGATAGATTTTGGAACCCTGGATGGCCTCAAATGTAAAACTCATGAATACAAAGTTTGTTCCACTCATCAAGACCTATATTTTCTCTAATGGTCACATTTTCATTTGAAAAATTTTGGACCACTCAATTTTAAAATTTGAAAGAATTCATAGCGAAACGCTAATTTTCAGAACCATGGATGGCCTCAAATGAAAAACTCATAAATACCAATATTGCTCCACTCATCAAGATCTACATTTCATATATAGACCATTTTTGCATTTGACAAAGTGCTGGCAAACTGTAGTTTAAAATCCACACTTCCCACGTATAGTTTCATAAAGTTTGCGTGAGATTCAAGATTTGGTGAGTATTGTTTACATAAACTTTTCCAAATGGAAAAATGGTCTATATAAAAAGTTTGGATATTGATGAGCTCTAACAACTTGGTATTCAAAAGTTTTTCATTCCAAGTCATTTTCTCCGTCGTTTGACCAAAGCCCGTCTTCAAAATTGAAAACATGTTCCTCGGACTCGATCAAATTTATCCGGATGAAAATATGATCCATATATGAAATATAGGTCTTGATGAGATCTAACAACTTTGTATTCAAAAGTTTTTCCATTTGAAGTACTCAGATGGGTCATTTGACCAAGTTTGACCAAAGTCAAAATAGTGGGTTTTACAAACACACACTTTGACCGAGCCCTGGATGGCCTCAAATGGAAAACTCATGAATACAAATTTTGTTCCACCCATCAAGACCTACATTTTCTCTAATGGTCACATTTTCATTTGAAAAATTTTGGACCACTCAATTTTAAAATTTGAAAGAATTCATAGCAAAACGCTAATTTTCAGAACCATGGATGGCCTCAAATGGAAAACTCATGAATACCAATATTGCTCCACTCAGCAAGATCTACATTTCATATATAGACCATTTTTGCATTTGACAAAGTGCTGGCAAACTGTAGTTCAAAATCCACACCAAGATGTTACAATTATATTACACATAATGTTACAATTATATTACACAAGATGTCAAGTACAAATCACTACCATTATCAAGCTAGCACAGTGGTAAACTTTTTCTTAACATAATGCCCTTGGTATGATCATTCTGTAACCATGGAGTGTCCTCTGCAGCGAGCATGATGCTTGGGTCTTTGGCCACATAGAAGGGTGGGATCCGTTCATCCTTTTCATAATCCTCTGACACGTCTGACTTGTCTTCAATTCCCACGGTGTTTCTTTTCCCTGTAAGAACGATGTGTCGCTTTGGCTCGTTGGTCTTTTTCTCATCTTGTTTCCCTCTCTTAGGTTTTGTAGACATGTCTTTCACATAGAACACCTGATTCACCTTAGTACCGAGGACGAATGGATCGTTTGTATATCCAATATTGTTGAGGTCCACTGTTGTCATTCCGTACTCCTTATTGACTGATACCCCTCCTTTCATGTTCACCCATTAGGATCGGAATAAAGGGACTTTAAATTATGTGCATAGTCTAGTTCCCAAATCTCCTCTATACGACCATAATATGTGTGCCTGTCCCCATTCGTGTCCGTGGCATCCACACGGACACCACTATTTTGGTTGGTACTCTTTTTATCTTGTGATACGGTGTAAAATGTATTTCCATTTATCTCGTACCCTTTGTACGTGAGGACATGCCACGCTGGTTGCCTAGCCAACAAATAAAGTTCATCTCCAATATCTTTATCACCCTGGCATTTTTTTCGCAACCAGTCACCGAATGTTTCCATGTGATGACGCGTAACCCAAGTCTCATTCTTTCCAGGATTCTCGGATCGTACAAAATCCATGTGTTCCTCAATATAGGGTTCCACCACAATGGAGTTTCGAAGGACTGTGTAGTGCGCTTTATTGAATAAATCATCACCCTGGCTGATATATATTTTCTTTCCTAGTGTACCCTTTCCACCGAGTCTCCCCTCATACCTTGATTCAGGAAGACCAATCGGGTCAAGATCAGGAATAAAGTCCACACAGAACTCAATGACCTCCTCTGTCCCGTATCCCTTGATGATGCTTCCTTCTGGCCGACCCCGTTGGTGAACATATTTTTTCAGTACACCCATAAATCTCTCTAAGGGAAACATGTTGTGTAGGAAGACAGGACCCAGAATATGAATCTCTTTGACCAGATGAACTAGGAGATGTGTCATGATATCAAAGAAAGATGGAGGAAACACCAACTCAATGCTGACAAGACATTGAACCACATCGTTCTGTAGAGTAGCTAGATCAAGAGGATTGATTGCCTTCTGAGAAATTGCATTGAGGAATGCACACAACTTCACGGTGGCCAGACGTACATGTGGAGGTAGAATTCCTCTTAAGGCAACCGGAAGCAGTTGTGTCATAATCACGTGGCAGTCGTGCGATTTTAAGTGGACAAATTTTTTTCTCTGGCACATTTATTATACGCTTTATGTTGGAGGAGAACCCAGATGGGACCTTGATGCTGCTTAGGCACTCAAACATGATTTCCTTCTCCTCATTGCTAAGAGTGTACCTAGTAGGTCTTAAATACTGGCGTCCATCATCTGTCTGCTCTGGATGCAGGTTGTCTTGTTCTTTCATGCGCTTTAAGTCCTCTCGAGCCTCAAGGGTATCCTTAGGCTTTCCAAACACACCCATAAACCCTAGGAGATTGACACAAAGATTCTTCGTCAGGTGCATCACGTCGATGGAGTGGCGGACCTCAAGGTGTTTCCAATATGGTAGCTCCCAAAATATTGACTTTTTCTTCCACATTGGGGCACGCCCCGAAGTGTCTTTCAGAACAGGTTCGCTGCCTTCTCCCTTTCCAAACACTAATTTCAAATCTTTGACCATCTCAAATACCTCTGCCCCATCTCGGTTGCCTGGCTTGTGAAAGCCCTAGTTTGGTTTTGGATAATTGATGAAACCCTAGTAGTAACCTCTATGCTAAGTGTGTGTAGACTTAATGAGGTTGGTACATGCCAAGTAATGGAGCAAGTGATGATCATGGTGATGATGGTGATGACCACAAGATGATCAAGTGCTCAACTTGGAAAAGAAGAAAGAGAAAAACAAAACCCTATGGAGATCAAGGCAAAGGTATTGCTTAGGGTTTTAGTTTTGGTGATCAAGACACCATAGAGGGTGTGATCACATTTAGGATAGATAGCCGTACTATAAAGAGGGGATTTCTTTGGCTAAGCGGTTATCAAGTGCCACTAGGTGTCATTGTTCATGTGCATGCATTTAGAACCTAGTGAGCTAACTTAACTCCTTCGAAGAAAATGATTGTGAAAATGCTAACACACGTGCACATGTTGGTTTACACACGTTGTGGATTCGGCGCTTTTCGAGAAAATGAAGTGCATATTTTCTATTGCGCCGGTGGGAAATTTGGAGAAGTTGCGGGAGTGTTTCTCGCTCAGAAAACACTCACCGGACGCTGGCTTCTGGAGCACCGGACGCTGCGTCTAAGCGTCCGGTGCAGACAGTGCCTGGCCCAGCTAGGGTAAGGCACCGGACGATAGGCACCGGACGCTGGCTTGAGCGTCCGGTGGTTAGCGTCCGGTGTGCGGGCGTTTTGCGACCCTCTTTGCGCATGGGTCCGGTGAGCACCGGACGCTACCGGTGCTTAGCGTCTGGTGACCCGCAGGTTTGCGGATCTCTCTGCGCATGAGTCCGGTGTGCACCGGACGCGTCCGGTGCCAACTTGATCAGCGTCCGGTGCACTGCAGGTGACCGTTAGACTCTGACACGAACGTTTCAAAAGGCGACACGTGGCTAACGTGGGAGCACCGGACGTAGGTGCTGAGCGTCCGGTGCCCCTTTAAGAGCGTCCGGTGACCCCGAGTTTTGCCCAGTGAAAGAGCCAACGGCTCTATTTGTTTGAGGGGCTATAAATACGTATTTGGCCGGCTTGAGGCTCACCCCTCTTGGCATTCTAACATACTTGACATCCTTGTGAGCCTAAGCAAACACCTCTCACTCATCTCCTTCATAGGTTATACATCTTTGTGAGATTGGGAGTGATTCCAAGTGCATTTGCTTGAGTGATTGCATCTAGTGGCACTTGGGGATCGATTTGGCTGCAGTTTTCTTGTTACTCTTGGTGGTTGCCGCCACCTGGACGGCTTGGAGCAGCGGAGGAGGATTGGCACGAGTTGGTGATTGTTCGTGGCATCTCCCGGTGATTGTGAGGGGTCTTGTACCTTCCCCGGCGGAGAGCCGAAAGGTAACTCTAGTAAAGTGCTCGTGTCATTGAGTTACCTCACTGTGGGTAGGTTCTTATGGTGTCCTAGTGAGGACGAGGTTCGTGCTACACCTCTTAGCCACCGAACCACCAAGTGTTGGTCGACACAACGGGGACGTAGTGTGCCGGCAAGCACGTGAACCTCGGGAGAAAAATTGTGAGTCTCCATTGTGATTGTTCATTAGATTTCTCCCAGTGATTGGACTTCATTTTATTGATTGGTTCATCCCCTCTACGCGGCGGTATAAAGTTCAAACCATCTCTTTACATTCCCACAAACTAGAGTAGCTTACTTACTTGTATAGAAACTTTAGGTAGCTTTCTAGTGTAAGTAGTGACATAGCTCTTGTGTGCCTAGTGATTATATCAACTAGAATTGTTGGATAGGTGGCTTACAAACACCCCATTAGAGCTAGAGCAAAAAGCTTCGCTTTGTTATTTACTAACCTCTTGCTCTAGTGAGTTTGTAGAATTTTTAAATAGGCTATTCACCCCCCCTCTAGCCATATTAGGACCTTTCAGCTTGGACCGGTGTTCTGCCGTACCTTTAAAATGTTTGCCTTTCTTTCTCAACTGGTGGTTCTTAGCAAGAAATCGACGATGGCCAAGGTACACGACCTTTAGGCATTTTTTCAAATAGATAGCTTGAAGGTCACCAAAGCAATGGGTGCAAGCATTATATCCCTTGTTTGTCTGTCCTGAAAGATTGCTTAGAGCTGGCCAATCATTGATTGTCACGAACAACAATGCCCATAGGTCGAATGCTTCTTGTTTGTACTCATCCCACATACGCACACCTGGTTTGCTCCATAGAAGTTGGAGTTCCTCAACCAATGGCCTCATGTAAACATCGATGTCGTTGCCAGGTTGCTTCGGACCTTGGATGAGCACCGGCATCATAATGAACTTCCGCTTCATGCATAACCATGGAGGAAGGTTGTAGATACATAGAGTAACGGGCCAAGTGCTATGACTAGAGCTTTGGTCCCCAAAAGGATTAAATCCATCCGTACTCAACGCGAACCTTAGGTTTCTTGCATCCTCTGCAAAGTCCGGGAATTCTCTATCGATTCCTCTCCACTGAGAACCATCAGCAGGGTGTCTCAACATGTTGTCCACCTTACGGTCTTCTTTGTGCCATCGCAACAACTTTGCATGCTCCTTATTTCTGAACAAACGTTTTAGGTGTGGAATTATTGGAGCATACCACATAACCTTGGCAGAGATTCTCTTCCTCGAACGTTCTTCATCCTCAACATCGCCAGGGTCATCTCGCAAGATCTTGTACCGTGACGCATGGCAAACAGGGCATTCATCTAATTTCTCGTGCTCGCCACGGTACAGGATGCAGTCATTAGGGCATGCATGTATCTTCTCGATTTGTAATCCCAAAGGGCAGACGATCTCTTTTGCTTCGTATGTAGTGGTGGGTAACTCATTAGGCTTCGGAAGCATCTTTTTTTGGATCTTCAGTAATTTTCCAAATGCCTTGTCAGAAATACCATTCTCTGCCTTCCACTGTAACAACTCCAGTGTCGTTCCTAGCTTTTTCTGTCCCTCTTCGGCCGACAGGTAGAGTAGCTTCTTGTGATCCTCTAGCATTTGGTCAAATTTAGCCTTCTCCTCTGCACTTTCGCAATCTCTCTGTACGTCGCGAATGACATCACCAAGAGCATCGTCATCATCAATGTTACTGTTTCCTGCATCCTCGTCTTCTTCACCTTCGTCCTCTACTGCGAAGTCGCAGTATTGAGCAAAAACATCGTCAGGGTACGCTTGCTCTTCTTCACCTTCTTCCATCATAACCCCGGACTCTCCGTGTTTGGTCCAACAAATATAGTTTGGCATGAAACCATTCGTGAACAAGTGCAAGTAAATTTCTCTTGAGTTTGAAAATTCCTTCAAATTCTTACAAACGGCACATGGGCAGCACATAAAACCATCCTGCTTATTTTGCTCCGCCACTCTGCGGAATTCTCGCACGCCCTCAATGAACTCGTTGGAGCGGCGATCAGCATTGTACATCCAATGGCGTGCCATTATCTACATTATCATGGAATTGTAATTTTTCTATTAAAAGCTATAATTTTATCAGTAAAGAAACTTAATTTCAAGAATTTTTAAAGTGAAAAAAAATTTATTTAACAATTACGTGTTAAGAACACGTAATTAAAGTGCAATTTATTATTTAACAATTAAAGTGCAATTTATTATTAATATTTTAAAATAAGAACATGAACATATTAAAGTAAAAAATATCCTATAATATCTATAATAGAACTTAACATGATTCGTGTATACATAGTAGTAATGATTTGTGTATACTAGTTTTTAGCGGGCACACACTTAGCATCGTTCAAAAAAATTCAAACATGAGAAGACGATGATTGGAGAGATGACAACATGAAATAATTAAAATAGACATATGTCCAATATAAAATTACATATGGCGGTGAGAAACAGAGGAGGATGAAGCTAGCAACCTTTCAAACAAATCGACGACGGCGTAGAAGCGTTGAAATGGATCGATCGCGGGAGATGAGAGCAATAACAAGAAAGAACAATGGAAGAACAAGCAAGAATAAAGGAGCTCGGGCTCAGGCAGGGAGAGAAAGAAGGGAGGAGGGTGATTCAATTTATAGCGGGGAGGGTTTAGTCTCGGTTGGTGTTGCCAACCGGGACTAAAAATCTACCTTTAGCCCCGGTTGGTGCCAAAGACCGGGACAAAATGTTTAGTCCCGGTGGGTGGCATAAACCGGGGCTAAATGTAGGTCTTTAGTCCCGGTTCGTAACACACACCGGGACTAAAGGTCCCTCTCCGACAGCGCCTGACACCGGAGCCGTTGCGGAGGGACGTTAGTCCCGGTTGGCTTGCTTCACTAACCGGGACTAAAGATCTCTTTTGTCCCGGGCGCTAAAAATGCTGGAACTAAAGGTCATTTGGCACATCGACGAAAGGTCTATTCTCTGGTAGTGACCATCACACATTTTTTTACCACCTAAAGTAGGAAGACGGAGTCAAGGGAAACCTATAATTCAATTTACATGGTACTAATAATTAGCTGTTTGAGGAGAGATCCCTAAATAGAAACACTGCTCAAACCAAGCGGCTTTTTTTTAAAACAACAGAACTGGTTTAAGTTTGAACGACGACTCGCCGGAGACGACAGTTTAGCTGTCCGCGACCGATCGATCGGAAGCTAAGTCGGCAAGTCTGACGCGGCTGAGCTTATTAACAGACTCGGCTGCCTTCCAACCTCCCCCATCCGGCTCGGGGCGATCCGGCGGTCTTTGCCGACGTCGCTGTCGTGGAATTTATGTGACGGTGAGCAGACCGGCAAAATCTAACGATAAGTCGGAAAGCGACGACGACGTTCCGATGCGGCGCCGTCGACGACGGCGACGGATGCCACTACCGGCAGGCAGGCCGGTCGACCGCGGATAAAGCATCACCGGTCCGAGTTCGGCTGCTGCCCGCTGCCGTGCACGAGTTCGATCGGAACTGCCGGGATCTTGTGCGGGCGACCCACGGTGTCTTCTGTAGTATTGAGTACTAGTAGTATGTAGCTAAACTGCTAAACGCCCCTCTAGAAAATGGCAAAATCGGCCTTCACCTCTGTCAAACACTCAGAAATCGGCCGGGATATGCACTCGGTTTTTTACTACTATATGGTAACATGTGTGCGCATCTTACAACACGTCTACAAATAAAACCATTAAAGACATTTGAAGAGCTAATCTTTGGTCGATGTCACTATAAATTCTTGTGTATTTACTGTTTATAAACATGATTTACCATCTAACAAATATTAAAAACTTGACTTTTGCCAATAGAAACTAAATTGTCCTCTGGCTATAGGCCATGTTTAGTTCCTAGTGAAATACAAAATGTAAAATGCCAACTACTTTGGAATGACGAAATACAAAATACCAAAGTATTTAGGGTTATGTTTAGTTTCATCTAAAGTCAAATTTTTTTGAGCTTATTATGGCCTCTTGAGGTTCTTTTAGGATTTTTTGGCCTCTTGAGGCCAAAATTCAAAATGGAGAATAACCACCTTTTTTTCTAAAAAAATACATGCTGTTTAGTTTTATTATGCAAAATGATGAACTAAAACCTAAAAATTTTTTGGATAAAAGGGAAACTAAACACCCTATATATGATTTCGAATCTTCATCAATGATTTGTTTTGCCATTGTCTTTTAGAAAATAGCACGCATTTAATGGGTGCCATGTAAAACATACCTAGAATGGAATGATGATGACATGTCAGTTTACTGTTGTGCTTTATAGAGCATCTTCAAAAGACTCTCTATATCCATTTTAAATGTTAGACATACAGAATTTGATGAAAAACTACCCTTCAACAACTTTTCTAAATGGCCATTCAAATAGACATCTTACATTCCGGATTTTTCACTATCTAAATATAGAAGACGAGAATGACTCTGCAGACTATGCATGAGAAATAAAAAAACTATTGGAGAGGAGAATATATAGAAAACAATTTTTATGTAAATGAATCTCCAAATGATGATTTAAAGGGTGAAATTCAGAAAAGCTCTTGGAGATGCTCTAACGTGCCATGTTTGTGTATCCAAGCTGTTGCTCCAACATATCCCCTCCGTCTAAACTAAATAAATTTCTAAGGTTTAAAATTTATCTCACAAAATAACACTACAAAAACATGGGATTACCTTCTTAATACAGAACCTAATCTTGGATGCATGGAAACGATAATTGCCAAATCCAGAAGATATCCTCTAGAAAAGAAAGAAGATGAGGGTACATGTCTTAGAGCATCTCTAAGAGTACACCATATCTCTTCTCCATCCATTTTTTTAGAAAAAGAAAAATTCATCTCCAAGAGTACACATATCCCTTCTCCATCTTTTGTCAACTGCGCGCATCGCTCTTCCCCATGCGATCAATCTAAAGGTGGAAGGGTGTGGAAAGAAATAAAGAGTAGAAAAGAGTTCCTGATGTAAATGTATAAGAGAGAAAGAATATATAAAGGTGGTTACGATGATTTAGAAATAGTATAGGATTCCTGATGTAAAAATTGTCTTCTATATTTTAGGAATGGATTATTAGAATTTTTTGATATAACCTTGTTTTTTCCTCCCAATACCTTTTTAGGAGTTGTAAAATTACATGTTTTTGGGAGGAAAAAATAGGACACTCTTGGAGATGCTCTGAGCGTCCTTATTCTATCTAAAAATTATCTTTTAAAAAGTTATATATTTTGGGATGAAGGTAGTAGGGTATTAATATTGAGATAGATGTGTGTTAAAAATTTTAAAAGTTATTTATTTCGGGATGGAGGTAGTAGGCTATTAATATTAAGATAGATAAGTGTTAGAAAATTATGGATAAACTTGTGGCTGGTACCTCTCTCTAATTTGTTCATATTGTCACATAATCCCTCCATTCCAAATTGGATAATATTTGTAGCTTTTCTAAATACATAGTTTCTGTTATACACTTAGATATACACTTTGTTCTATATACATAGTAAAAGCAATATATAGAAAAGTCAAAACAACTTCCAACTTGAAATGGAGGAAGTATTATTTATATAATTTGTTATTTTTTCATTGGATGTAATGAATCCATATTCATACTTTTATCCTTTGCACCGTACCTCCATATATTTTTAGCATATGTTTAATTCAAATCTTACTTTAGCTATATGTTTTCATGGAATGGATATGATCAGTGCTAGGGATAGAAATGGAGTGGATAGAGGTCAAGGGTAGCACACCCAAAACCCGACTAAGCCCCAAATCCCATTCATGCTTTCACTATTGGAATTCCTCGATTTACATAAGTTTTAAACTCCTAGAGAACGGCCAAATGATGGTAGGGAACATAAGAATTCATGCAAAGATCATACACATCAAGAGTGAGCCAGAGTAGAGCCAACATGTATTCTCTTTGTGTGCCCTTAGAAAGGAACATAGATCTACCAATACCAAGATATGTTGATTTCGGCAAATCCTTGCATAAAATTTATAAAAAAAAGAGCGTCAAAATTGATGACACCAAGTTGGTATCATTAGATATACCATACACAATATATATTTTTATAATATGTTCATTTGGTATCACAAATATTTTTATTTTTTCATAAATCGGCTACACATTAAAAAAGATTAACTTAAGACAACTTTAGGAGTTGATTTATTTTAGGAGGGAGAGAATATCTGGCAAACATAGAGACAAATTAAAGCTCATAAATATGTACCTGAACTTGTAGACTTTTACTTATAATCCTGAAAGTATTCCAATTGGGTTATTAAAAGCTGCCTTTGCATGCTAAGTCGGCTACTTATTGGCTTATAGAAATAAAAAATGTAAAACCACAACTGGTCTATATTTATTGGGACATCAAATGCTACTAAAAATTTTGCTTGGTGAAGGTTACCTTGTAAACATGCTCCTAAAACTAGTTAGTTCAGTTATTCCCGATCCACATAGAATCCAACTGACCTTCCTGTGGGGGCCCCACGGAGGTTCTTTCTTTGGTCATCCTATTCAGCTCTTCCATCAAATAGGAGGCTTTTAAGCTTTGACCTCTGTTGTCCAGCTAACCTAATCAGCATTTCCACTAGCACTAAGGCCAGTCTCAATGAAGTTTCATGAGAGTTTCATGCACATTAAATATGCTGATGTGGCGCTATAGTAATGAAGAGAGATGATAAGAGTTTCATGAGAGTAAAGAGAGTTTCATCCCTATGAAACTCCAATGCACTGTTTCCAAAATATAGATGTGTTGGAAACTGGGCTATGAAACTCCGATTGAGAATGGCGTAAGACCACTGATACAGGCACCGGTAGATATTATTTGATAATTGTGCTTGTTAGTTCCAAGGCGCCAGATTTTTTTTTTTCTTCCAAGGTCAAAAAAATTTTCAGCTTCCTACGCCACTGTGAACGCAAGGAGGAAAGATGCAAAAGGTGAAGCCGAAAGCAACACGGCAGAATCGTTTCTTGCCCCCTCTTTCTGCCTGCGGTTCTCTTTGATGCGCAGCCCCTCTGTCTTTTCAGAAATTGCATGGGTGGTAGTGGTACTGAAATTAACAGAACGTTATATTTCTTACCATATCGGTACGCATGCAACCTCTGTCTTTTCAGAAACCGCGTACTGTTACTTTGAACAGATCTTCATTTTCTGTATGTCATCGTTGAGCCATTTCTAAGCATTCGATTCTGTAGCACGTTCAGAGGTTTTTACGCATCATTGTGGGGATACGAAACACGCTGAGGTCGTTTCTGCGAAACTGCACCAGTCTACAACTTCGTCCGTTATCCCTGCCCCGGTGCCCCCGGCTCCTCCTGTTCTGCCGACTTCCGCACACACACACGTCTTTGAACCAAGGAAGCTGCAGCGGCAGAAAGGAAGGAGAGAAAGATGGTTAACTGAAAAAAGAAATCCTAAACAAGTGCAGAAACTGAATGGAAAAAAATCCATTGGATTTGAAGTGATAACAGTTGTTCGTTGTTCCACGGACTCCATTAATTCCAGTTCAAACCCTTTTCTATTCTGTCTCTTTTCTTTCTCGCCGTCGTCATCGATGGCTTGCCTGCTTTAACATTCGTTCCTTGGCCTGGGGGGAGATTTGGTGCGAGCCAGCAGCAGCAGCGAGCGTGCGTGCGTGCATGCCTGGCGGCAGACAGCCGGTGCCGGCCGGGTGCAGCGCATCGCATCGTACCAGTTCCTCCATGGACAAGGAAAGCATGCCGCTTTATTAGATTTCAGACAGACAGACTCCCCTTGCTTGCTTCCGTCCGTGTCCACGTCGATCGCCTCCTCTTTTCCCTGCTCACTCATCGTCATCATCGAGTATATAAGCGCGCACACACGGCATGCGTGTTGTCTCAGGTGCCCGCGTTTGACACGGCCGGAGAGACGGAGAGAGAGAGAGGTGGCCTTGTTGGACTTCGTTCGTTCTAGAGGAGACAAGGATCGGAGGTGTTGTGTTCTCAACTGTATGATGCGTGACTGACTGGGAAAGGGAGGCCACGTCTGGGAGTTTTGGAGTAAATGGCGAGAGGGACGCCAGGAGGAGGAAGGTGGTAGCTGGGAGCCGGGAGACGGCGCGCGGCAGGCGGCAGCCTCTGGGCTCTCTGCTGAAATTCTCAGTCTTCTGCGACGGCTACAAGATCAGAGAAGCGCGCTGCGTTTGCATGGGAGCAGGCGAGAATTCTGCACCAGGTGAGTTTCAGTTTCAGCGCTTTGCGATTGCGATCCATGTATTCCTGCTCAGGCTTTGCATTTACAATTCGTGGTGCTCTGTTTCTCCTGTTCGAGTTCGAGCTTGCGAGGTTTCTACCTGTATTTCTTGATGAAGCGTGTGATTGGAGAACACAACACGTTTTCTTTGTCCGTCTTGCCTGCTAGAAACTTTGGGGGTGTCTGGATCATCTCGTTTCCGCTCTGCTAGGGGTTTTCTGTTGATTTCAGACTTCAGTAGCTGCAACCTGCAATCGGTGAAAGAAAGCGTCTTTTCGTTTTTCTGAAGTGAGAAGAACTGAATTGCCCTGCCTGTGATCATTTCACATTTCGGGACCGCGCATCTTCTCTGAAGAAGGGTTTTAACTTTACGATTGACTATGAGAGGAAACTTGATAAATCCACTGCGTGTTGACACTGCACTTTGTTCCCATTTTTTTTCCTAGTGTTAAAGTAAAAGCTAGATATTGATAGTTTGCTGCTGGTGTCTAAATATCTGAAATGCCATTCTGATTTTCAAACTTTCACATGGCAGTAGTAATCCATATGTGTGAAATTAAGTTTTTCCTTGAAACTCCTTCAGTCTTTGTGGTGCGAAAATAGCACTGCCAATCTCACCGTATTCAACGGAGTGACATTCCCGGCATGACTCTGTTGTTTGACTCGCGCCTGTTAAAGTTAGGCACGGAAGCAAATTCAGCAGCCTAAAATGTGACAGGAAGTCAGGTCATCTTCCAACAAGTCAGTCTGAAATATGTGTCCAACGACGCCACATTAGAAACTAGAATTTATTAGGTTCTGACGACTTAGGCAGGACCAATTTGTTCACTTGAGAATTCAGTAGTGTTTTTCTCTCACGACAAATAAGCAAATAGTATTTTCAGTCATAGCTTATCAGCCAAGCGAACATATGCGTAGGTTCGGCCTAACCATGTTGGAAATTGTACAGTGGCATGGTTTATCTGTATCAGTGTGTCAGTAACTGCAAATACAAAGCTTACTTGTTTGCAGATCTATTGCATCGTGTCTTTTTGGTTTTTCCTCTCGGTCTTCATATATCTGAATCGAGATCGGAGTGTAATGCTTGGAGCTTTTCTGATGGAAGCTTGCTAGCATGGAACCGAGGAGGTTAGAGCAGTTAGTGTTCCTGCTCTGCTGCGTTGCGGCAATCACATGCAGGTTACACACACAAGCTCAGGCCCAAACAACTCTGCAACACACCGAAACCTCAACTCACACTGGAGCAGGTGACTAACTCTCTCATGTGTTATTTGTATCATATCATAGATAAACCACGCAAAATCTATCTATCGCATCTGATGGTAAGCAGTAACATGCAGGATAGGTTTACTTAGAATAAAATCTTTCAAGAGGTAAAGTAGCATGCCAGGAAAGCAAACTTGTCCTTGTTAACTGTTCTACTATAGTTGACATTGTGCTTATCTGTACTGCATTATTCTTTTATGTTGTTTGTACAGTTCTATTTGACATTTTTCGTGTCGGAAGTATATGTGAATATGGTATCTGATCTTTGTTGCTTGGGTGATCAGTGGGTAGGAATTTGTCAGAGATGGGAAACAGATCGGAGAGCTTGCTGTCTAGAAGAACGAGGAGAGTTGATCCTCTTGAAGGACTGAGGAAGTATGAGGGAGGGTACAACATCACTGATAAGCACTACTGGAGTGTAAGCTCCCTGCTTCTCTGAACTCTGAACATACCTTTTTCTCTGAACTCTGAACATACTATGCAGCCTTTTAGATACTGAGCGTATTATGATCAGGACATAAGTTGTTCACTAATGAAATCATAATACCAAATATGTATTAAAAATGCAATCATAGTACTTGTTCTTGAATGTGAAAAAAATCACTTTCTATATTGATAGACATAACATTAAATCCATGCCAGGATCAAAACTGATCATTGTCTTGTTTACTTTTCCAGTCGACCATATTTACAGGTAGATCTGGATATGTGATGTCAGGATTATGGATTATCGGTGGCATCATTTTTGTTGTAGTTATTCTCATCTCGAAGATTTTCTTCCCAAAAAAGAAAGAAAGATACACTGACTTGGACTATTTCCTTGAGAGATATCAAATTTTGACTGTGATACTCTGTATCCTCCTCACAGTTTTTGTCATGTAAGCTGCGGTGTTACACCAAGAATAATTTAAATTTCAACAGTATTATTGTTGGTCTTCTGCAAACATATGAAGCAGTGCAATTAGTAACCTACTCTGGCATTTTATTCGCAGAGTTTCTTCAGCAGTTGCGCTTCGGGGCACGGTACAATTCCACTCAAGAGCTGAATCTGTAAAAGAGATAATTGGGACGACTGCACTCGAGGCGACAGCGACAATTTACAACATAACAGGTGCCATTGAGAAGATGCAGAACACATCGAATCTGTACAACTACACAAGCCAAGCTTGGGATCATCTGAACTCCACAGTTGAGGCGCTCAACTCCGAAGCCGTGGAGATTCAGGTGAAGGCGGAGAAAAACATGCGCTTGGTTAGCAAGGGAATCAGGACTCTGTAAGAGCTTTTCACATCATGAGCTAGATCAACAGAGTAAAGCTCCTTATGGTGCTTCTTAATCTGCACTGGAACTAAGACATCCAATGATTTTCAGGGAACTTGTGACAATTTTATGTGTGACACTGAATCTTTTTGCAGTTCTAGTGTTACTGGGTAAGTGAACATGATGTAACGTTTTTCAGTATGCAACATTTACCTTGCAGTCTTGCTAGTATAGCTGAATCTAACACACTGCTTCTCTGAACATTGCAGTAGGGAGGCCTCTAAGGCTGCAAAAGTTGTGTTGCTTGTGAGTATCTTACCTTCAGAATTCAGAAAACCCATCTGAAGATACAAACTGAAACCTTGTGTCCTTTCAGTCCTTATTATGTCATTCTGATTACTTGGATCCTTGTGCATCAGGTGCATGGTCTTCTGCTGGATACTGACAGCCCTATTCTGGATGTACTTTGGTCTGTACTACTTCTTCGACAAGTTCGCCGGCGACACGTGTGTCGCCCTGGACGAGTACCAGCTGAACCCTCAGAACAGCACGCTGGGCACCATCATACCCTGCAGCGAGAAGCTCTCCGCTGACGTGATCCTGCACGACGTCGGTGCGGGCATCCATGACATCATTGACCAGGTGAATTCAAACATTTACACGATCAAATCAGAGTACCCGGTGAAGCAGCTGGACTACATCTGCAACCCCTTCACCGGACCGCCGCAGTACCAGTACCAGCCGGAGAACTGCCCCTCCGGCGCCGCCACCATCGGCGACATCCCACAGGTGAACACAACCTTATAGGCTACAGTTTCTGATTCCAGAACAAATGTGTATGTATGGTCAATTGCTGCTGATCTTGACGTGGCGTTGCCTGCTGCCGTAAAGATCCTGAAGAGGCTGACGTGCTCAGACTTCGGCGGCGGCGCCAACTGCCGCCCGGCCGACCTCTCGTCGGCGATCGACTACGACAAGGTGCAGTCGTACACGAGCTCCATCCAGAACGTGCTGGACATCTTCCCGGGCACGGAGCGGCTGGTGAGCTGTGAGCTGGTGAAGGCCGGCTTCGCGGACATCGTGGGCAACCAGTGCGCCCCGCTGCGGCGCGGCGCGCGCGCGGCGTGGGCCGCGCTCGCCGCGCTATCCGCGTCCATGGTGCTGCTGATTCTGCTCGTGCTCGTGGCGACCAACGCGCGCCACCCCGGCGACGACCGCCTGTCCGTGCGGCACCTGACGTCGTCGACCAACTCGGAGATCTCGGAGGCGGAGTTCGCCGAGATGCACGCCAAGAAAGTGCGGACCAGGGTCGGGCCATGAGCTGACCCGACAAAGCTGACATCCAATTCTTTTTGCTGTTCTTTGCCATTTCCGGAGAGGAAAGGGAGAGTTGAGGATACATACTGCCGGCGGTAGAGACCGATCCGGAAGAGATCGTCCACCGCCGGTGCGCCATTGTTGCTCAGATGTTTGGTTTTGTTGTCTCAGATGGTCTGGAGAATCCAGCCATTCTGTTGGTGGTATAGGAGAAGCAATTGGTTTCTGTATATGAAGTATGAACATCAATCTGTAATTGCAAAAGCATTGAAACATACGTGCTGCACAATTTGATCTTTAGGCTCTGTTCCATCGAATCTTTGGACACATGCATGAAATATTAAATGTACATAAAAAATAAACTAATTACATAGTTTGGTTAAAAATCACGAGACGAATGTTTTAAGCCTAGTTACTCCATGATTAGCTTTAAGTGCTACAGTAACCCACATGTGCTAATGACAGATTAATTATGCTTAATAGATTTGTCTTGCAGTTTCCTGACGAGTTATGTAATTTGTTTTTTTATTAGTTTCTAAAAACCTCTTCCGGCATCCTTCCGACATATCCGATGTGACACTCAAAAATTTTTCATCTTCAATAGGGCCTTATATTAACAGTAAAAGGATCTACAGGTCCATCAATGACCTGTCGCGCAGGGAATCCTACACCTCTCCTGTCACGTGTCACGGTGCATATTGTTTTTCTTTAGCAACACAGAGCTTTTATTAATCAGAAAGTACAATCCACTTCGGCTAGCCCCAATAACCAATCGGGGATGTAGTCGAGCCAAAAATAAGAGCTTTCTGGCTGACACCATACTAACTGTTAGAATTAATTAGGATAATTAATCAGTTGATCAATTATTGTAATTCTGTACTTAGCACATGCTAATTACATCCACCAAGTAGTAACCGCATAGGTCCCTTGAGGGCCAAGAAAGCGTTTCGGTTGTGTCTCTGACAAAAGTAACTGCTGTATATACATATATGTAAACAGTACACACAGAAAGGGCAACAATCATTTTACATCCATCACTTTTCGCTTTACGCGTTATCACGCACGCGCTCTGCCAACAACTGCTAACACACAGAGAGGGAAGGAGTTCACCGGAGCACTCGCCGGGAGTTCGCCGGAGTCGTTGTTCATCCAAGGTAGAAGATGACGACTCCTGCTCCTTCCATGAACGCCATGGTCGACGCTGTCACCGACGCCGTTAAAGCCGCCATCGCTCGTGGCAACGCTCACCCTGGTGGAGTCCAGCGCTTCATCATCCAGGGCGCCGTTCGCCGCGTCCTCCGCGAAATTGGCCTTCGCCGCATCCCTCCTCGCCGTTTCCACGGAAATGGAGGCAACGCTGGAGGACACCCAGGGACACCACGCCCAGTACCTCGTTCGTCGAGGTTGGAGTACGCCGCTGGAGTTTGTCCTCGCCACGGACCGGCGATGTTCGTCCGACCGCTGACGACCCCGACGCCCCCATGGAACGGAGGCGGTGGCTCCATGGCTGGACGCCACGGCGCCCCTCCGGCCGCCCCCCGCCGCACTGGGTTTGATGCGTGGCCTCCGGGCTTCGCGTTCGACCTCGACGTCGCGCTCCCGCCTCCACCTCCTCCACCGATTGCGCCGCCGGCGAACCGTCTTCAGATGCGCGGCCGCACCTACGCAGAGGCCGCGGCCACCCCTCCGACGTCGCGCCTTCCTCCCACCAACGCCCTCGGAGCGGGTTTCGCCTCTCCCTCTAAGGGGGAGGCGGCTCCCCATCGCTGAGCCCCTTTGGATGGGCTGGTGGGGGCGGATCCGCCGTCCCCGGCATGCTGCGACGGCCCTTGTGGCCGGAGCTCGCTGGGAACGGGCGATGACTCCCCTGCCGGCCGGCCTCCATGGCCGGACCCTGGGCCTTGGCCCGGATCTGCAATGCGAGGGAAAGGGGGAGGGGAGGAGGAGGTCCAGGATGGCACACGGCGGCGGCGGCCTTCGACGGCGCGGGCGCGGCATCGGCGGCGCTCCAACGCGCGTGGCTACGGGCTTGGCGGCGCCGCTGCTGGCTGCGCACGACACGGCGGCGGCGGCTACCCGCGGCGGCGGCAACTGGCCGGAACGGCGACGACGGCAGCGGCGGCGGAAGTGGGCAGCGGCGGCGGCTGGCAGTTAGGGTTTCAAAACCCTAACTGCCGCCTTTATAGGCCACGCGCTGGGGCTGCCGGGCTGCTGCGCGCCTGGCGGCCTGGGCACCTGCGCTGGCTGCTTGGGCCGGCTGCTGGGCCGCTGCGCGCCTGGCTGGCTGCGTGGCCACTCGCCCGCACGCCTGAGGCTGGGCCGAGCCGCCTGGCCGGCGGGGCTGCCTGCCTGGGCCCGATTTCTTTATTCCTTTAATTTTTCTTTTATATATAGTTTGCAGCAGTATTTTAGTTGATTAACTATTGCTTGTTAGTAATTTTCTGCAAGAACATCAGTTTATTATCTTGATTGTTGTTGCCTCTACCTGCTGTAACTTGTGATTGTAAATATATTGTTGTTTGTTTATATTATTATACAATCCAAGACTTATTTCTATTATATTATTAATATATATAGTGCAACTAAACCCCTTTGCACTACATATATATTCTATATTTGTGACTTTGATAATTATTTTTATGATCTGTTAGTGCACCCAAACCCCCCTGTTTTGCACTAACATAAAGTTACACTTGGAATTTTATAATATAAATAGGGTATGTTGATGCCCCAAACCACAAACCTTGCATCACATACAAGTTAAAATTACTAGTTGACTTAGTAGCATTTTAACAATGCTTTCTATAGAATTAAAATTTAATTACTATAGAACTGAAAATTGCAATATAAAAATATCTTTTTATTTTGGTTAATTGACACAAGGCAATGGAGTTTATGGCAAAGGCTGCGTTTAATTCTTTGTAAATTATCCTGCCTAGAGACCGTGCCATAACAGTGACTTAATCACCCATTACTAAGAGGTCTACATCTTCTTTCTTTGAAAATCGATGACTACCTATATTGTGCACTTAACTAAAATAAAGGTTTTTGGATCGTTATATCAATATATTTATTTTGATAATTACACAAGGTAGTAGAGTCCTGAGCAAAAGACTGCATTTAATTCACTTATGAATTATCTAGCCCTTAGACCGTGCTTAGGTAGCAATTTAATTGCCTACTATATAAGATCTACCCTATGTCATTGGACTTAGAGATTATCTTTCTTGTGTTTATCAAAAATTATAATGACTTGGTTGTCTGGTTTACACACTTTAGTGATTACCTACAACAGTCCATTAACTATGATAAGATATTGTTGGTGCAAAAGTGGATCTACAAACACAAAGGGTTAATACCCGATTCAATGTTAAGGCGTGCCAGCTGATTTGACCTTGCAATCGACAAAGGTGATAACTCGAACACTTTGGTCCCGACAACAGCGATGCGCCCGGATGTCATGGCCAAGAGGTATTCACGCAGAACTCAAGAACTCGTCGAGTTTGACTCGATGAGTTCCTAAGAACTCGTAAGTAAAAAGAAAATATGCGAGTTGACGAAGTCGTCGAAAAGTAGATGTAAAAATAGATGTAAAAGATTTGTATATGATTGATTGATTGGATCTTTTCTTACATCGCTACTAGGTCTACATTTATACCCTGTCTAAAAGAGTTACAAAAAGATACGACTAGGATTCTAATTCCAAACTAAACGAAATCTGTATACAAAACAAACTCTAATAATTATAGAAAACATTAATTTATCTATCCTAGGCGATCGGCACACCATCATCATCTTCCCGACGATTCCTACGCCTTCCTCCACTATCATCGGCAAATCATCCTCCATCGGCATCGGCAACCATTAATATCAGTCATCGGCATAGATCAACCATCATTCCCGGACTTGGTCATATCCTGCTGCTTTATCATCGGCATCATAACCCATCTGCAATTCCTTTGTCAACCAGTCATCACTTTTTTCGCCTGCCGATCCAGGTTCTATAAACTTTCCAGATACGTGTCAAAAAAACGGTGTCAACACATGCCCCCTAATTTCGGAGTATAAATCATTAATGCTCCAAAATTCTCTCCCAATAATGATGCCCTATTCGCAGTTATTCCTTCCCGACAGCAATTAATTACCAAATCCAAACAACATTAACCTGGATCTTCAGCATGCACCTCGAATCTCTCAACCCCCCGAACCAAATCTCCTAATCATCCGCTC
The DNA here is from genome assembly GCF_000003195.3 of Sorghum bicolor. NCBI lineage: Eukaryota > Viridiplantae > Streptophyta > Magnoliopsida > Poales > Poaceae > Sorghum > Sorghum bicolor. Next base: position 19,416,233 of record NC_012874.2, read on the forward strand.
ATCGGCAATTGTTCTGTTAGAGTGGACTACCGATGAGCCGACCAGGAGATCCTGCACAATAAAATATCTCCTAAAATCATGACCGCTTGCTGTCAAATCACCTGCACAATCCCTTGATTACCGTGCGAACAGTTACCATATCCACCTGAACACCCTCGAATTTCACCGGCAAAGAGATAAGTCAGAAATGCCCCTGCTCATTTTGCCCTATAAATACTTCCTTCCTTGGTACTCTTTCTCTACCATGCCATCCTTCATTCCCCAAACTCATCTTTCTGGCGGCGGCATTGTCGAAGAGCCCAAGAACTCCAGCAGAATCTTCCCCAACAGTTTCTCAAGTCTCCGATCTTTTTCTTCTCCGGGAAGAAATGGCCGTCAACTTCGTCTTCCCTGAGGTTAATCCATTCCTAACTTTCCTCTCTTTACCACACCTTTTTACATTTTGCAAGTCTACTTACTTAGCATTTTTCTTTCTTCTTTCTTTTTCTCCGTTCTTCCAATCTTCAAACCTTAGGAACTGAGCGAGAAAATCGTTATTCCTACCGAGCAACCTCACCTTCAATGCCTCGGTCCACTGGGTAATCCGGACCCTACCGATCTGATCAATGCGGAGACCCTTTAGAGCCGAGAACTTTTCTTTAGATTGTGGAAAGATACCTTCCGATCCTAGCCAAGTTCCACCAAGGGATGGAAGGATTGGTTCTTGAGTGTTAGCAACACGAATGAAGTATACTGGGGTAAACGCAAACTAGATCAATGCATCAGGCTATCTATTGCCGATATGGAGAGAAACGAGTCACTGCTGATAGCGGCTTCATACTTCTGGTCAGATACTCTCAATGCTTTCCTTTTCGGTCACGGCCTAGCTTCTCCCACTCTTGCCGATGTCCTCATGCTCACTGGTCTAGATATTGCAACTGCCGATGATGGCCATTTGTTCGACCGCAAGGCTGAACGCAAAGTAGAAACCTGCAACATCGGCGGTTGGTCGAGGTATATCCAGAAGTATCAGAAAATGGGACCAGTTTGGCAAAGGGAACACGCCACTTTCCTGAACATGTGGCTAGACAAATTTATCTTCTGTGGGTGATCGATAGGACCAACCTCTGTCTACTTATCGACAGCAGAATGGTTAGCCGATGGTGGCCGATTCCCTCTTGGCCGATACCTGCTAGGCTCCGCCTATCATCTCCTCCATCAAGTGACTGAGAAACTCGTTTTAGGTGAACCCATCGGCAACCTAGGAGGACCCTGGTGGTTCTTCAACATGTGGCTCAATGTTCATATGCACAAGCGCCTTCGGTTTGATTTCTTTGCACAACAATTCCCCCAAAGACATTGCCAAAGATTATGAACTGGCCGATGATGAATCGGCAACTCGCCCACCCCTCAATTATGGTGAAGCTGCCATAGTTCTCCCTGGCACCAGCTGCAATGAAAACCAAATCGGCCGATTCTTCCAAACCTTGTATAATGGCCTCTCCAAAGATCAGTGAGCATGGATGCCTTATGAAGATCCTGAAACCAGATTCCCGCTCACCTTCCATCCTTTTGACGATGCTCTCAACAAGGATAATGACCTGATGACGGCAATCATCACTCCGAGGGCAATCCCAGTGAACACTTTTGGCAGCCGGAAGAATACCAACCTCACCTATGAGTTCTACAACCCATCGACACTAGCTCGTCAACTAGCTTTTGGCCAACTGCCGATCAGACTTTGTTATGCCGATGTGGTAAAACCAAGGGAGACAATAACCACTAGACTTGAGTGGATAAGGGTAGCCCAACTCCAACCAAATGCCAATACGACAAACATCGATCTATCGGCCTGGGTGCCAGCTCTCTTTATTACTCAGCTGTATAAACACTGGTGGGAGGAATGGAAGGAACATCTGTTCAGTGCATCGGCTCATACATATCGCGACATGATTGATTCTGACTACAAGGTCCCCGATAACATTGTAAGTCTTTTACCGATACCTTGGTTCCTTTGTTATCTTTGATCTTATCGGCAATTTATTTGTTTTTTTATTTCAATAGGTCGATAACCCAGCATCGACAATCAGCAGAAGTGGAAGGCTGATCGAACCCCTTCAATCAGGCCCAATTTCTCTGATCGGCCATAGTGCGCCAAGTTTAGCAGCCCTGATGAATCAGAACGTGCGCTTCAAGAAGACGACCACCAAACGGTCGAAAGTATCCCCATCGGTTGCTGTTGCTACCCAGGCACAGGCTTTTAAGGTAAAACTCTTAATAATAACTTCTATACCAAATTCATCCCATTCTCACTTCATCTTTTCAGGGTACATCGGCTGCAATGGTAACTTCATCGGTAACTTTTATCCTTTAGCAAAATTCCATCAGTACTCTTCTCATATTTTTACTTATGAAATTTTGGTTGTTGTAACAGCAAACTGGCAAATCGGCTAAGACCATAAGTGCTCAAACATCGGGTGCCGATGCCCCCCAGCCCAGTCAAGCTCCAACCAAGAGAAAGGGTCCCAAAAGCACCAAGACCCAGCCGAAGCGCCAGAAGATAGCACCATCCTCTCCACCCCGTCCAGTGTCCCCGATCCAGGTAGCATCATCTCCTTCTCCACCAGAACCCTAGACGCGAGAAGCACCAACCGATGTCTCTAAACAGATCATCGAACTGGCTGATCTGGGCACGTCATCAGCCGTCCCTCCAGAACAGACCATCACTATACCCTCGCAAGGTAAAGTACTGATCACAGAATTATTACTAATGAATTTGTTTAATAAACTATAATCATCCTTGTAACTTTTCAGTTGAAGTCACTCCATCGGCAACCCCAGCCGATCAAACTATAGTCCCAGTTGCATCTTCACGCCAGAGGCAGGAAATTACCCTGAAGCAAGTAAGTCATCTGATCTTCAAACTTCACATTGTCAATACTTAATCTTTGAGTAACTCATCTTCCTCTTTTTCTAGGAACAAGACTCCCCGGACAGTCTATTTTCATTTTCCATCGACATTTCCGATGATGAAGGCGAAGAAGCAAGTTCTTCTCAGGCAGTTGGGATCTCATCGGCAGAAATCAAAGCCAAGTTGGAAGATTTGTTAGCTCTGCTGCACCAGGACATAGCCCAGCAAGTGGATGATTCTGATCCGTCTAAAGCTATATTTAATACCCTCTGTGGTCAAATTCCAGCCGATGCAAAAGAAGTCCTCTTCCAAGCTGCCCACTTAGAGAGCCGTCAACTCTAGTATCAGAAGGCCACTCAGCATCTTGCCGATAGAGCTGCTCACGCCCAGCTCGCAGAGGAAATGATGCAAGTAAAGCGTGCTGCCGATGAAAAACACAAGAGCATCGGCGTTCTGCAGTCTTCAGGGGATGAGCTGAAACAAAAGATCTCTGATCTATCGGCAAGAAGAGAAGCCCTGCTAGCTGAACTCAAGCAAGTTGAAGAGGCCTTGACTCAAGCTCAGCAACAAGAAAGCCAGCTACCCGAGGTGCTCAAAACTCTTCAGCAAGAAAGAGATGTCCAAGCCCGCAAAGCACTGCAGATGAAGAAGAAACTGAAGCCGGTGGACGGTTCTGCCGATGAAGATACTCGAGAAATAGAAGAGGCCAACCAGATTCGTGTGCGCGCCATATCAGCCATCCAGACTTTGCTGAATCTGTGAATTCTTCATCGGCAACTTGTTTAATTCTGCTTTTAAAAACTCTAATCATTTTAGTCCAGCCGATAGGACTGTTATCGGCACTTAAACACTATGCATGGTCCTAGACACATTTTATCTAGCCGATAGAATTATCATCAACATTTGAACTTCTATGCATCGATCCAGATACTAGGATAGTATTTCTTTAAATATTTTCCATTTAATGCTCTGGGAAATTCAACTCCTTCGAGAGTTTCTAAGATATAAGCATTGCCAGGAGCAGATCAATTTATCCGATAAGGACCCTCCCAATTAGGAGACCATTTTCCAAATTTTGAACTTTTAGTCCCAATCGGTAGAATTAGCTTCCATACCAAATCTCCATCGGCAAACTCCTTGGCCATTACCTTCTTATCATACCATTTAGCAACTCTCTTTTTATTTTCTTCTATGCTAATTAAAGCTCTTAACCGATGCCCTGCCAAATCATCCAGCTCATCTTTCATCAAAGTAGCATAGTCATCGGCAGTTAGTTGATCTTGAGAAAAAATCCACCTGGAACCAGTTTTAATTTTCCACGGCAATACTGCATCGTGCCCATATACCAATTGATAGGGTGACACTTTGGTTGAACCATGACACGCCATCCAATATGACCATAAAGCTTCATTCAACAACGTATGCCATCTCCTAGGATTCTCTTCAATTTTCCGCTTAATGAGCTTAATAATGCCTTTGTTCGAAGCTTCAGCCTGCCCATTAGCTTGAGCATAATAAGGAGAAGAATTCAACACCTTAATTCCCATACCGATTGCAAACTCATCAAACTCCCCCGATGTAAACATAGTACCCTGATCGGTAGTAATCGTTTGGGGAATACCAAATCGGTAAACAATATGCTCTTTTCAAAATCAATCATATTGGCCGATGTTACTTTCTTCAAAGGAACAACCTCAACCCATTTGGTGAAATAATCAGTGGCAACTAAGATAAATTTGTACCCTTTGCTTGATGGTGGATAAATCTGACCGATGAGATCAATAGCCCAACCCCGAAACGGCTAAGGTTTAATAATGGGATTCATAGCCGATGTGGGTGCCCTTTGAATATTGCCAAACTTATGATATCCTAGACATCCCTTGAAATATTTAAAGCAATCTTCAAGTATAGTCGGCCAATAATATATGTTTCTCCTAATCATCCATTTCATCTTGAAAGCCGATTGATGTGCCCCACACACTCCTTCATGAATTTCGCCCATCAAGCTTCTAGATTCATCATCACCCAAGCATTTAAGCAAGACTCCATCTATCGTTCGGTAATATAACTCTTCTTCAAGGAGTACATACTTTGTAGCTTGAAACCTAACACGCCTCTCAAATTTCCTGGATGGGTCTTTTAAATAATCAACAATTTCCTTTCTCCAATCATCGGCACTGACTACCGATAACATATCCAAGATGGGTTGATACCATGAGGCGTGTTGAGCCAATTGGTTGGCTTCTTCATTATGCAATCGAGGAATATGCTCTAATCGGAAATTCTTTAATTCCCTTAACAGTTGTACGCATCTTTCATAATAAGTTATTAAAACCTCACTTCGACATTCATAAATTCCAGCCAACTAGTTTATAACAAGCATGGAATCACCAAAAATCTCAATAGCATCGGCATGAACTCCCTTCAATAATTCCAATCCTTTGATCAAAGCTTGGTACTCAGCTTGATTATTTGTTGACTTGGCAACAATCGGCAAAGAAAATTCATACTTCTTTCCCCAAGGAGAAATTAGTACTATACCGATTCCTGCCCCCCGGTCACAGGTAGATCCATCAAAGAAGAGCGTCCAAGGAACGATTTCCAAAGCATCCACTACACCGCAATGCTGAGTTACAAAATCGGCCATAATCTGCCCTTTAACCGCTTTAGCCGATTCATAACGTAGACCAAATTCCGACAATGCTAATATCCACTTGCCAATTCTACAACTCATAATTGGCATTGATAACATGTATTGGACTACATCATCTTTGCATATGACAGTGCATTCGGCCGATAACAAGTAATGTCTCAATTTAATGCAAGAAAAGTATAAGCACAAGCACAACTTCTCAATTGCCGAATACCTCGTTTCAGCATCCACCAATCTTCTACTTAGATAATAAATCACACGCTCCTTCCCCTCAAATTCCTGAATGAGAGCCGAACCGATGACCATACCATTGGTAAACAAATATAATCTGAAGGGTTTCCCTTGTTGCGGTGGAACCAAAACTGGAGGGTTTATCAAATAATTCTTGATTTCATCTAAGGCTAACTGTTGCTCTTTTCCCAATACAAATTCTTGATCGGCTTTTAACTTAAGCAAGGGACTAAAAACACGAATCTTACCTGACAAATTAGATATAAATCGTCTGATAAAATTAATCTTGCTGATCAACGACTGAAGTTCAGTTTTATTGGTAGGAGCAACTATTTTTTTGATGGCATCAATAGATCTCCTACTTATTTCAATCTCTCTTTGATGCACCATGAAACCAAGAAATTGTCCTGCCAATACACCAAATGCACATTTATTAGGATTCATTTTTAAATCATGTTTCCTTGTGCACTCCAACACCTTTTGCAAATCGGCTAGATGTTTTATGAAATCTCCAGACTTAACCACCACATAATCAATATAGATTTCCACCAACTTGCCGATGAACTCATGGAAGATAAAATTCATGGCTCTCTGATAAGTAGCACCAGCATTTTTTAAGCCAAAAGTCATGACTATCTATTCAAACAATCCAACATGACCAGGACATCTAAATGCAGTCTTGGGAATATATTCTTCAGTCATGAATATTTGATTGTATCCTGCATTGCCATCCATAAAGCTGATAATCCGATGTCTAGCCGCAGCATCAACCAACAAATCAGCAACCGGCATTGGATAGCCATCCATCGGTGTAGCCTTATTGAGATTCCTAAAGTCAATGCAAACACGAAGCTTTCCATTCTTTTTATAGACAGGGATGAAAGCCCTAGTTTGGTTTTGGATAATTGATGAAACCCTAGTACTAACCTCTATACTAAGTGTGTGTAGACTTAATGAGGTTGGTACATGCCAAGTGATGGAGCATGTGATGATCATGGTGATGATGGTGATGACCATAAGATGATCAAGTGCTCAACTTGGAAAAGAAGAAAGAGAAAAACAAAACCCTATGGAGATCAAGACAAAGGTATTACTTAGGGTTTTGGTTTTGGTGATCAAGACACCATAGAGGGTGTGATCACATTTAGGATAGATAGCCATACTATAAAGAGGGGAATTCTTTGGCTAAGCGGTTATCAAGTGCCACTAGGTGTCATTGTTCATGTGCATGCATTTAGAACCTAGTGAGCTAACTTAACTCCTTCGAAGAAAATGATTGTGAAAATGCTAACACACGTGCACATGTTGGTACACACTTTGTGGTGTTAGCACGCTTTGAGAAGGAGGTAGAGTTTGAAGGGTAGAGAGAGGATTCGATGCTTTTTGAGAAAATAAAGTGCACATCTTCTATTACGCCGGTGAAAAATTTGGAGAAGTCGCGGGAGTGTTTCCGGACGCTGGCCGTTGAGGCACCGGACGCAGAGGTTGTGCGTCCGGTGTGCTGTGGTGCTAGGGTTAAGCACCGGACGGTGAGCACCGGACGCAGGGTAGCTCCTGTTCTTGCGTCCGGTGCTATCTGACTTTGGCCGTTGTGTTTGACTAGAAGCACCGGACGCTCCCTGAGCGTCCGGTGGTGTGAGTCTGGTGACCTGAACGTTTTGCAGAGCTCTCTGAGTTTAAGTCCGGTGGGCACCGGACGGTCCGGTGCTCAGCGTCTGGTGACCCTGTGTTTCTGCAGACCTCTCTAAGTTTAGGACCGGTGTGCACCGGATGCGTCCGGTGGTAACTTGCTCAGCGTCCGGTGCTCTGCAGGTTACCATTAGACTCTGACATGTGGCTGACTTTGGAGCACCGAACGCAGGTGTTGAGCGTCCGGTGCCCCTTTAAGAGTGTTCGGTGACCCCGTGTTTAGCCCAGTGAAAGAGCCAACGGCTCTATTTGCTTGAGGGGCTTATAAATAGTTGTTGGCCGGTTTAGGGCTCACTCTCTTGGCATTCTAGCATACTTGACATCCTTGTGAGCCTAGGCAAACACCTCCCACTCATCTCCTTCATAGATTATACATCTTTGTGAGATTGGGAGTGATTCCAAGTGCTTTTGCTTGAGTGATTGCATCTAGTGGCACTTGGGGATCGATTTGGCTGCGGTTTTCTTGTTACTCTTGGTGGTTGCCGCCACCTAGATGGCTTGGAGCAGCGGAGGAGCTTTGGCACGAGTTGGTGATTGTTCGTGGCCATCTCCCCGTGATTGTGAGGGGTCTTGTACCTTCCCCGGTGGAGAGACGAAAGGTAACTATAGTGGATTGCTCGTATCATTGAGTTACCTCACTTGTGGGTAGGTTCTTGTGGTGTCCTAGTGAGGACGAGGTTCGTGCTACACCTCTTAGCCACCGAACCACCAAGTGTTGGTCGACACAACGGGGACGTAGCGTGCCGGCAAGCACGTGAACCTCGGGAGAAAATCGTGTGTCTCCATTGTGATTGTACTTTGGATTTCTCCCGGTGATTGGACTTCATATTATTGATTGGTTCATCCCCTCTACGCGGCGGTATAAATATCAGACCATCTCTCTTATATTCCCGCAAACTATATAGCTTACTTACCTGTATAGAAACTTTAGATAGCTCTCTAGTGTAAGTAGTGACATAGCTTTTGTGTGCCTAGTGATCATATCAACTAGAATTGTTGGATAGGTGGCTTGCAAACACCCCATTAGAGCTAGAGCAAAAAGCTATACTTTGTTATTCACTAACCACTTGCTCTAGTGAAATTTGTAGATTTTTAAATAGGCTATTCACCCCCCTCTAGCCATATTAGGACCTTTCAAGGGACAACATTGGAAATCCATTCGGCATACCGACATTGCTGAATAAACTTAGCTTCAATAAGTTTGGTTACTTCGGCCTTAATAACAGGAAGAATATTAGGATTGCATCGGCATGCTGGCTGCTGATGTGGCCAAAATCCAAACTTAATAGGCAACCGATGCTCAACAATTGATCGATCTAAACCAGTCATCTCGGTATAATCCCAAGCAAAGCAATCTTTATATTCCTTTAACAAATTGGTTAATTGTTGCTTACACTCAGAATCTAACTTAGCACTAATAAAAGTAGGTCTTGGTCTATCACCATCACCTATATCTACTTCTACTAGAACATCAGCCGATGTAAACCCCTGACCTAACTTTCCATCATCGGTGAACCTATCCATTAAAACTCTTCATCAGAACCGACTGCTTGGATCGGTGGAATCTCATAATTGGCAACCTTGAGAAAATCCTTCTCCTAAACTTCTCCTGAAATACATCTGGTTCTCTCATAAGTATCAGACTCTGCTGATGCAATGACATATGAAGAGTCTCCTAGGACAATCTCAATCTTGTCACCTACCCACTAAACCAGACATTGGTGCATTGTAGAAGGAATACAACAATTGGCATGAATCTAGTCTCTCCCTAATAGCAAATTGTATCTTTTCCACTGATGACAAAGAAAGTTGTTGGCAAAGTCTTGCTGCCGATGGTCAATTCAACACATATAGCTCCTTTGACTGGAGACACATTCCCTTCAAAATCTTTTAACATCATATTGGTCTTGGTCAAATCCTCATCCCCTTTGCCAAGCTTCTGATAGACTGGGTATGGCATAATGTTGATAGCAGCTCCACCATCAATGAGTATCTTGGTCATCGGCTGCTCATCAACCCTGCCATTAACAAACAAAGCTTTGAGATGCTGCCTTTCATCATCAGTAGGCTTCTCAAACATAACCATCATCGGATCAAGTGCCAATTGAGCTATCTGACTAGGGAGATTTAATTCTTCATCATCACTAAAGGGTGCAAGAAACTCCATCAGCAACATAAATACCATGTTAACATCTGCCGATGGTCCCTTTCCCTTGTGATCTGATTGTTGCCGATTCTCAGACTTAGAAGAATTTTCTTCCCTGCTTAATTCTTACTGCCTTTCTTGCTGCATCCTCCTTTTTTGTGTCCTCATCAATCCTTCTGGACACCATTGGGGAAGCTGTGTCCTCCGCACTGGTTGATAGCAATCGTCCCTTGATTCCATCCGATAAGTATTAGCATCCCTGCAAAATATAAACTCATCAGGAACTCATGCATTTGCCATCTCCTCAAGCTCCTCTTGGTTTCTTGGAAAATAGCCACCACGTTCACCAAGTCTGTCATGTACATTGAGCCTGCCCCCCAGCTGATCGTGAACTGACATCCTTCCTCTAATCGGCCCGTTAGATCGTCGATCATCGTTCTGATATCGCCGATTTGGTCGATCATGCCGATTATAACCATAGCACTCAGGGCAGTCTCTGACAGTAGGTAACTTAATATTTTGCTCCCAGCAGTGGATGAAGAATGGGCAATTCCAATGATCTTTATGCCGATTCCACTCTTGTCGATGTCTTTCTTCTTCTCGGCGACGGTCCTCTTGCTGGCGGCGATACCGATCTTCATGCTGGTGCCATGTTTTCCGATGTCGCCTATGAGTGATCACAATGCCGGACCAAGGAGGTCTCCTAGAACTAGTGCCTTCTTGGATTAATCCTTTACCTTTGGCGTCATGGGCAGTGATCTGATGCTGGGGATCTACCGATGCACTCTTCTCAGCTGCTTTTGATGTCAAGACTTTAGTCTTTCCCTTGGCGTCTAGCATGTTTGTAGGGAAAGGATGCTGATCAATCTTCATCGGCTTTTGAGCTTTGGAGCTATCAAATTTAATCCTCCTAGATTCTATAGCCGATTGCAATTGTTGCCTGAGCACCTTGCACTCATTTGTACTATGAGACGTTGCATTATGCCACTTGCAATACTTGATCTTCTTCAACTCTTCTGCCAATGGGATCATATGATTTGGTGACAACTTAATCTGCCCTTCCTGAAGCAGAAAGTCAGATATCCTATTAGCTTTTGTAATATCAAAAGCAAACTTTTCTGGCTCTTTATGACCGAAAGGACACGACAGCGGCTTTTTGTTTTTCACCCATTCTGCCAAGCCAATAACTGGCTCTTCATCACAATCTGAACTCGTTGCTTCATCATCAAATGACACTTTCTTATTCCAAGCCTTTCTTGGTTCAAAGGTCTTGATATCTTGATCAGAAATTCTCTGCACCAAATGACTTAGACTTTCAAACTCTTGAGAAGCATATTTGTCTTTAATGTGTGGCAATAATCCCTAGAAAGCCAAATCGGCTAATTGCCGATCATCCAGAACCGTACTATAGCATTTGTTCTTGACATCCCGCAACCTTTGCACAAAACTTTCAACCGATTCATCATTGCGTTGCCTCAGCCTAACTAAATCGGTAATCTTATTCTCATGAACTCCAAAAAAGAAGTATTTATGGAACTGCTTCTCTAGATCGGCCCATGTAATTACTGAGTTTGGAGGCAATGAAATGAACCAAGTAAAGGCCGATCCGGACAAAGATGATGAGAATAGACGAACTCTTAACTCATCTCGGTTGGCAGCTTCTCCACACTGGATGATGAACCGATTAACATGTTCCATGATCGACGTGTCATCTTGTCCAGACAATTTAGTGAAATCTGGCACCTTGTACCGATTTGGAAGTGGAATCAAGTCGTAAGCAGGAGGATACGGTGTCCGATAAGAATAAGTATTGACCTTCGGTTTTATTCCGAATTGATCTCTCATAAGTTTAGCTATCTTATCGGCCCAATAGGCATTGACATCCTGCCGATGTGCGGTTGAGGTTCTGGCACCTGTTGATAAGCTTCTACATGTCTCTGAGGTGCACGATCTCCAGGGAACATAGCATTGGCCATAGCCTATTGGCCGCCGATCTGCTGAGCAAGATTCATCGGTTGATTGGCTGGTCCTTGATTCTAGAAACCAATCTGCATATGTCCCTACTAGAATCCCATAGCCTGATGATTCTGTTGTGTCATTTGTGGAAAGACAAACTGCCTTGTCCATCCATTGTTAGGATTCATCGGCACAGGTCCTGCCGATGGCTGATAATTGGGTACCATCATTGGGTTGACATACCCTGTCTGAGTCGTAAACCTTTGGTGCGTCGGCAGTGGATCCACCAATACATTAGGCATCTGAATGTTGGCATCTGAAAGTTCCCAGTAACAGGCCTTGCAGTAGTAGTTGTGGAATATTGAGGATTCTGAGTCATCGGCGATACTGGAGGTGCCGATGTCATAGGGACCTTGCCTATTAAAACAACCAGCTGAGATGTTCCAAAGCTATTTGCAAGAAACTCTAGAGGCATACCATATCCCCACCAATTGGGAGGAACTTGACAATTCTGGAACACAGACCTTGACATTGCCGATGCCGATAGATCTGTATTGAGTTGAATCCATCCATCTGATGCTGCTGGATTAGTTTTCATCGGTGTAGATTTCCCATTAGTCATCCCTAACATGCTTGGAGAAGAAGTAGCTTCTGTACCCGCAACGGCCGGAGGTGCCGATGGAGCTGTAACCGATGACAACCCAGGCTGATGGTAAGCTGGGCCAACATACAAAGGTGGTGCCTGCCCTTCCTTGAAAGTTCTAGCCACAGCATTGAAAACAGTACTGGATAGAACACTGTATTGATTGATCAAAGCACGATTAATAGCATTATCAACCATATCTAGCAATTTACCAAGATTGGGTTCAAAAGTGATCTCCCGAGGCATCGGCAGTTCTTGCTTCTGGATCACGTCACCACTCCTGTTGACACTGAAGGACTTCAAACAGAGCTGCTTGTACTCCTCCATAGCTCTTGCCATAGCTTGCTTCTGTTCATCCTTGAGATCATCCTCCGTTACGGCAATAATGTTCTCCGTGTCGAACTCAGTATTAGACATGTTGATCTTGATGATAGATCTATCCCACCGGGCGTGCCAAAAGATGTGTTGGTGCAAAAGTGGATCTGCAAACACAAAGGGCTAATACCCGATTCAATGTTAAGGCGTGCTAGCCGATTTGACCTTACAATCGACAAAGGTGACACCTCGAACACTTTGGTCCCAACAACAGCGATGCGCCCGGATGTCACGGCCAAGAGGTATTCACGCGGAACTCGAGAACTCGTCAAGTTTGACTCGATGAGTTCCTAAGAACTCGTAAGTAAAAAGAAAATATGCGAGTTGATGAAGTCGTCGAAAAGTACATGTAAAAATAGATGTAAAAGCTTTGTATATGATTGAATGATTGATTGGATCTTTTCTTACATCGCTACTAGGTCTACATTTATACCCTGTCTAAAAGAGTTACAATTAGGTACGACTAGGATTCTAATTCCAAACTAAATGGAATCTGTATACAAAACAAACTCTAATAATTATGGAAAACAGTAATTTATCTATCCTAGGCGATCGGCACACCATCATCATCTTTCCGACGATTCCTACGCTTTCCTCCACTATCAACAGCAAATCATCCTCCATCGGCATCGGCAACCATTAATATCAGTCATCGGCATAGATCAACCATCATTCCTGGACTTGGTCATATCCTGCTGCTTTATCATTGGCATCATAACCCGTCTGCAATTCCTTTGTCAACCAGTCATCACTTTTTCCGCCTACCGATCCAGGTTCTATTAACTTTCCAGATACATGTCAAAAAAACGGTGTCAACAGATATAAATTATCAAAATATTGCATTTATTATTACAACATTCACCATGTTAATTTTAATTTACCATACGGTAAATTAATTTATCCATGGTTATCCATGTAGGATTATGACTACTACTAGGGAATTGGAGGAAATCTCTCTACACGGAGAGAATTATCCTACATGGACTTCTGATATCAAGATTGCACTTGCATCTCGTAGTCTTTTGGCAATGATACAGCAACCCCAAAATGGGGTTGCCTGTTGGGTATTTTAAATGCAAACAGAAAAATCCGCAAGCGCACGGATACCGATGTAGCTTTCACCCGGGAGTATTCCAGAGTATCAATTTTCCACAGGGAACGTGAGTGTACTAATTAAGAATCAAGATCGCCCAAGGATAACTATATAATTCTTTTTGGTGGGAAGAGAGGAAGTTTCCTGAGAGTTCTCTAGTTGATCTAAGAATCAAGAATTACTTCAAGATTATCTATTTCGGGACATCAGAACACTAACCATAGAAAGAGATGAGAAGGGGGCTAGGAAGCTCTGACTACGGTCCTACAAACACCGATCCGAACGAGGAAGAATACGTCGACCGTTAGGGCTATCACTACCCTAGGGCTACCACAACAATCCGCAGGATTGGGTGCAATTCCAGGTAATTGCAAGACTAAACAACACGTCTAATCTATTAATCACTACTCTAGCGTTATAAAGACTAGAGCACTTGATGCAAGCGGGAATCCAATAAATAACTTGAATGTAAATAAAAGTAATTAAAGAACTCAAGAATTATGAATTGAAGAACTTGGAGAACGATGAAGAACGAACCAGTTGCTGTAGAAGTACAATGTTGAGGAAGATCCGACAGATTCGGCTCCTCCTTCGCTCTCCTCTTCTCTCTCCCTATTTTCTAGATTATAACTAGAACGAACTAGAACTAGAACTAGAAGAACTAGAACTAGAACTAAATAAACTAGAACTAGAACTAGATGAACTAAAGGTAGAACTAGATGAACTAGAGGGATCCTCTCTACTTGGATGAAGAATTGAAACCCTAACTTTGATTCTGTAGAAGAGGTATGATCTCCAGGGGCCAGGGGGCCTTGCTTATATAGTCTTTTCTGATGAATCTAGGCCGTTGGATCAAACCGACATTAATCGCACGGTTTTTCTTGATCTTTAGGTCGGTGGAGTGTGATCCGCGAAATGTGTCCTAATTGGACTCTGGAAGTGGGCAGGCGCCCAGGAGAGTAGGGCGGGCACCCTGTGCCTGAGCCCTCTCGGCTTCCCGTTTGTTCCCGTGGCTTCTGGAGTCTTCTAGATGATAGAAAATTGCACGGCACGTTAATATCTCTATGTAAACCCGACGTGTGGGCCTTTCTTCCGTATTTACTGATAACCCCCTGCAGAAATAGACAAACACCAAAACTCGTGGAATTCTGTCAGATAAAACCCTAAGTCTGGGTGTTGGTTGCATATAAGTCCTTTTCCATGATTAGTTGATGGTTAAATGTGAGCATTAAGGACCGTCAACATTGTCCTGCAAGAAAAGTAAACTTATCAAGCTTTGGCTTTATTACGGTTTTATATTCATAAGGATTTAAAATCAGAATACCTTATGACTGAGAGTCCCAAAGAATTATGGGACGCTCTTAAAGAATGATATGAACAACAAAAGGAACTCATTTGGCCTGAGGCCAATCATGAATGGAATCACTTACGTCTCTAAGATTTCAAATCTGTGGCAGATTATAACCATGTTGTTCATAAAATTTGCTCCAAGTTGAAGTTTTGCGAAAAAGAGCCATTAGATAAAGACAAGATAGAGAAAACACTCTCCACCATGCTCCCATCTGATAGAGTATTGCAACAGCAATACAGGGCTCATAATTACTAAGCATATTCTCAGCTTATCCATACATTAACTCAGGAAGAAAAACATGATGAACTTCTTTTAATTAATAAGCGCCTTGTTGGTTCGGCGCCTCTACCTGAGGTTCATAATGTACAGGAAAAGCCTAAGAATAAGTTCAAAGGAAAGTTTCCAAAGAACAAATTTGGTAAACGCAAATTCAACAAAAAGCAAAGGTTTAATCACAATAAGAAGAACAAGGACAATGCAAAAGCTCCCAAAAATGACAATAAGTGTCATAGATGTGGAGATTTTTTGCATTTTGCCAAGACTTGCCGTACTCCAAAGCATTTAGTGGCTTTGTACCAAAAGTCTATCAAAGAGGCTAAGCCTGCAGGAGATAAGAAATATGAAGCACACTTCAATCTTGCAACTGAGGCTAACAAGGAAGTGGGTTGTTCCAAGATAGCCCCTACGGAACTAACCCATAGTAAATCTCTCAATATTTGTCGAGGATATCAGTAAGGGGTACCCTAACTCATGAGCATGACAAGAGTACCCGTACGCAAGTCGAGGCCTCCAACTCGACGCTCTACCTAGTCATACGTACGGTCCTCGACGACCATAGCCTCGAAGACGGAAAGGGCGTCCTGTGAATCGACCAGAGCTCGAGCGCAGGCTACCGTCGAATACGAAAACGGGCTCGAGCGAATCGGAGGGCGTCGAGCGCAAGGACGCCGCCCGCCGCCTGACACGGGCACGGGGACCAGGGCATTTAATGCGCCTGCCGTGTTCTCACCTAACCCGCAGGTCACGGGAAGCGTGATGGGGAACAGGCACCCGTCTCGTCATTCTTTTTGCAGCCTTCCCACCAAATCAGCCAGAGCGTGGCAGATCGCAGGAAGCGGGTCGGAACGTCCAATCAAGACCCCCCTCAAGACGCCGAAGGTCAGCGCTCTGGCTGGCAAGGCGTTGAATGCCACCAGACCCTCGAGTAGGCACACTCCCTTCCTGGAGAAGGGTTGGACGTCGAGCGACAGCACCTCAACCACTCCAACGCAGACTTTACCGCGACGTACAAGTATACAACAAATAAACCAACCCAGGACGGTGCGCAGAGCGGGATACCGGGGCACGCGTAATCATCATCAAGCTATTAGGACAAGATGGCTCGAAACCACGCTGATACGGAGGCCTCGAGTAGGTCAGCGCGCCATACCTCTATCGACCCCTACTCTGACGCCTATACATGTACCCTAGGCCCCTCCTTGGAACTATAAAAGGGGAGGCCCGGGAGCGGACACAACATCAGACGACACACACATAGTAGAGCGAACTCACACCATCTCCATCCATTCCGCGCATGTATTCACCCCTGTACAAGCACTTAGGTGTAGAATAATACAAACTCTCCCCGCGCTGGACGTAGGGCCTTCTCTTGCACGAACCAGGATAAATCTTTGTGTCTTTTTGTATCACCATCTGGAAAAGGGAGCACGCATACAAATTCACTAGTTGGTGTGACCCCCCGGGGGGAAACACCGACAGTTGGCGCGCCAGGTAGGGGTCCTGCGTGTTTTTCATCGATTTCCCATTCCTTTCCAGATGGCCACTCTCGCTTCACCGATTCCGCTCTCCATGGTGATTTGGTTTGAGAGTCTCGAGTTCATGTCTACTGGCTACGGCTATGACATGATCCTGCTCTCGATCAAAGGACCGGGAGGCGCCCGCGTTGCGCCAACACGGTTGAGGGCCCCGAGACGTCCTCGCCACCATGCCTCCCCGCCCAAGAAGAGGCGTGGACAGCACCGCCATCGCCTTTCTGCCTCATCACGACCGACAGTTCGTGCCAGGCAGGAGGTGGCACAGGAGCCGACAGCCCCGCACGCCGAAACCACGGGTATGACGACTCAGAGCCATGAGGATCGCACGACGACAGGAGGGGACGCTCCCCGCGCGCTTTCCCCCACCGCTAGGCTACTTCCACATGGGCTATTCGCCCCAAGAAGAGCGTTGCCGTTCAGCTTGGACAATGCCGCGTTGTCGCTCGCCTAGGCGATATGTCCTAACGCCTAGACGTACGTGGAGAGACCAATGGTCCTCCCACGTGACCCTGGAGTGCAGCGACAGACGTCCGAGCTGCCAGACTTCTCGCAGGTACGAGGCCTCCGCCGCCTAGGCCCTGGGCGGTACACGATTACCTCCCTTAGGCAGCGACTGCTGGAGGAAGGACGCGGTTGCGTCTACGCCGCCGAGCCGGACTCCGGCTCGGAATCCGACAGCTATGACCCTACCAGGGAGTGCTTCCATATCGACGGGGCGGTAGAAACTACCGATGAGACGCAAGACGCCATTGCTGGCGGTCGAGCCCCTGCAGCGAGGGAAGACCCCAGGACACCTGGGAACGACGGACAGGTCGACCCACCTCCACAAGAAGATAGAGCCGCGCAACTTGTGCAGCTACAAGAGCTCAAGACAAAGCTTGACGAGGATCGAGAGCGCCTTGTTCTGCTTGAGTAGAACCTCGAGCAGTACCTGCCTTACCCGCCTAGCGGAAGTGTCCGCAGACGGGCTCGAGAGGTGCACCAGCAGATCGTCGGATACGGAGAGCCTGAGCAGCCTGTCAGCCGTTTCCCTCGAGCGGGCCAGAACGTCATAGCGGCGACAATGCTACTGCGTAATATGCCTGAACCGTCAAACTCCCAAGCGCGGCACATTCGAGACGAGGTGCAGACTCTGCTTCAGGTGGCGGCAGTTCAGCAAGCCGAGAGCTCGGCCTCTCGACGTCGAGGAGCGGCCACAGAAAAGCATGATGAGCCGGCCCACAACGAAAAGGAGGTGTCGGTCCGTCAGCAGCCGCCCCCTCGAGGGAAAAAGACCACACTCGTCCTCCCCGTCGACAACCAACGACGACACGGCGCAGGACGCGACATTGAAGAGAATCGTCGCCGTCGGTACGGGGACGCGGAAGAGCGCGGTTACAGCGCCCACCGCGGCGGGAGGTACGACAGCGACGAGGACCGGATGGCTCCAGAACCACCGGGCCCACGGGTGTTCAGCAGGGCAATCCGCAGCACGCCGCTACCTAGCCCGTTTTGACCCCCGACCAGCATTGCAAAGTACAACGGCGAGACCAAGCCAGAGCTATGGCTGGCAGATTTTAGGCTGGCCTGTCAGCTGGGAGGTGCTCGAGGGGACGATCGAGCCATCATCCGACAGCTGCCACTCTCTCTCCGACACCGCCCGCAGATGGCTCGAGGAGCTCCCGGCCAACCAGATCTACGACTGGGTCGATTTGGTCAGAGTGTTCGAGGGCAACTTCAAGGGAACCTACATATTACCCGGTAACTCGTGGGACCTCAGCAAATGCAAGCAGAAGTCGGGAGAAACTCTCCGAGAATACGCTCGACACTTCTCGAAGCAGCGCACCGAGCTGCCACACATCCCCGACCACAACATCATCCTGGCCTTTGTCTCTGGTACCACCAGTCGAGACTTGGTGCGGGAATTAGGCCGGAATCACCCTCAGACTGTCGACGAGCTGATGGACGTAGTGGCGAACTACGCTGCAGGGGAAGAAGCGGTTGGCGCCTTCTTCAGTTGTGAAGGAAGGAAAGGCAAGCCACCCACCGATGACGATGAAGGTCCCAGTCGAGGACCCAAGAAGAACAAAAAGAAGAAGAAAAACCGACAATTCCAGCGGGAGGACGTCGACGACGATCTCGTTGCCGTCATGGAACACAAACGGCCTCGAGGGCCCCCAGAAGGGGCTATCTTCGACAATATGCTAAAGGAGCCATGCCCTTACCACAAGGGAGGGGCAAACCACAAGCTCCAGGACTACCGTATGCTGAAGAAGCACTTCGATGGCCTGGGGTTCAAGAAGGACGCCCGTGACGACCCCAAGAAAGAGAAGAACGGCGACAAAGGGGACGACAAAGACGACGAGGGTTTCACTGCCGTCCACGACTGTTACATGATCTATGGTGGACCCTCAACGCAGTTGACCACAAGGCAGCGCAAGAGGGAACGCCATGAGGTCTTCGCGGCAAGAATGGCGGTGCCCCAATACCTCAGCTGGTCGAGCACCCCCATCACCTTCGATCGAGACGACCACCCCGACAAGGTAGTCGCACCCGGCGTCTACCCGCTCGTCGTCGACCCCATCATCGTCAACGCCAGGCTCTCAAAGGTGTGGATGGACGGTGGCATCAGCCTCAACATCATCTACCTCGAGACCCTCGACCTACTCGGCATCAACAGGGCGCAACTTCAACCAAGCGCTGGTTGCTTCCATGGTGTCGTACCTGGGAAGAAGGCGTTACCGGTGGGTCGAATCGACCTACCGGTCTGCTTTGGCACGACGGCCAACTTTAGAAAAGAGACCCTCACCTTTGAGGTGGTGGGGTTCCAAGGCACATACCACGCCATCATCGGACGCCTGGGTTACACCAAATTCATGGCCATCCCCAACTACACCTACCTGAAGCTGAAGATGCCCGGGCCAAAGGGGGTCATCACCGTCAGCTCCTCCTACGAGCACGCGTATGAGTGCGACGTCGAATGCGTCGAGTATGGAGAAGCCGTCGAGAGTTCCATCGAGCTCGCCTCGAAGCTCGAGGCCCTAGCCGCAGAAGCTCCAGAGCCCAAGCGCCACATGGGCAGTTTCGAGCCGGTTCCTTTTCCATTACCACGTATCGATCAAATTGTTGATTCAACTGCGGGATGTGAAACCCTTTCTTTCCTTGATGCATATTCTGGTTATCATCAAATAAAAATGAAAGAGTCCGACCAGCTTGCGACATCTTTCATCACGCCTTTTGGGATGTACTATTATGTAACCATGCCGTTCGGGCTTCGAAATGCGGGAGCAACATACCAGCGCTACATGCTCCACGTGTTTGGCAAGCACATAGGGTCGACGGTCGAGGCCTACGTTGACGACATTGTCGTCAAGTCAAAGCAACGGGGAGACCTGATTCACGGCCTTGAGATCGCTTTCAGTTGCTTACGCGCCAACCAAATCAAGCTCAATCCCGAAAAGTGCGTTTTCGGCATGCCTCGAGGCATGCTCCTGGGTTACATCGTTTCCCAGCGCGGCATCGAGCCTAATCCCGAGAAAGTCTCGGCCATCACAGGAATGGGGCCAATCCGAGATGTCAAGGGCGTGCAGAGAGTCACGGGATGCTTAGCAGCGTTGAGTCGTTTTATCTCAAGGTTGGGAGAAAAGGCGTTGCCACTGTATCGACTTCTGAAGAAAGTCGAGTGTTTCTCTTGGATCCCAGAGGCCGAGGAAGCCCTCGATAACTTGAAGAAAACACTGACCTCTGCCCCGGTCCTGGTGCCACCCCAACCTACAGAACCTCTGCTTCTGTACGTCGCCTCAACGACCCAGGTCATCAGTGTGGCGGTAGTGGTCGAGAGGCAGGAGGAGGGGCATGCGCTGCCAGTTCAGAGGCCAGTCTATTTCGTCAGCGAGGTGCTCTCGGAGACCAAGGCACGATACCCGCAAATCTAGAAGCTAATCTACGCCATGATCCTTGCCCGACGCAAGCTGCAGCACTACTTCCTCGGCCACCCTATCACGGTGGTCTCATCCTTCCCCTTGGGCGAGATCATCCAAAGTCGGGAGGCCACGGGAAGAAACGCTAAGTGGTTGGTCAAGCTCATGAGTGAGACCCTCACTTACGCGCCCCGTAAAGCTATCAAGTCACAGGCCCTGGTGGATTTCATCGCAGAATGGACAGACTCCTAGCTCCCCCCGGCTCAGGTTCAAGCGGAGCTGTGGACGATGTATTTTGACGGGTCTCTTATGAAAACGGGAGCTGGGGCCGGCCTGCTATTCATTTCGCCCCTGGGCATTCATATGAGGTATGTCATCAGGATTCATTTTGCCGCATCCAACAACGTCGCGGAGTACGAGGCCCTTGTCAACGGTATGAGGATCGCCATCGAGTTAGGAGTCCGACGCCTAGACGTTCGAGGCGACTCCTAGCTCATCATCGACCAAGTGATGAAGGCCTCGAACTGCCACGACCCGAAAATGGAAGCGTACTGCAAGGAGGTCCGTCGACTCGAGGACAAGTTCCACGGCCTCGAGCTCATCCACATTGCCCGATGCTACAACGAGGCGGCCGATGAACTCGCTAAGATCGCGTTGACTCGAGGCACGGTCCCACCTGACGCGTTCTCGAGAGATCTACACGAGCCATCCGTCGACTTGGGCTCGGGGGCTGGTGTCGAAGCCGCTCCTGCCCAGCAAGCCGACACCGTCGAAGCGCTACTAATGGCAGCTGAGGTAATGGAGGTGGAACAGTGGCCCAGTCGACCGTTTGACTAGCGCACGCCTTTCCTCGACTGCCTAATTCGCTGCGAGCTGCCAGAAGATCGATCCGAGGCCCGCCGTATCACTCGATGGGCCAAATCGTATGTGATCTACGGCGAGGGCAATGAGTTATACCGACGAAGCCCAACAGGGATCTTGCAGCGTTGCATCACCATAGAAGAAGGCCGAAAACTCCTCGAAGATCTACACTCGGGGGCTTGTGGCCACCATGCCGCTCCACGGACCCTCGTAGGGAACGCTTTCCGACAAGGCTTCTACTGGCCAACGGCCGTAGCTGACGCCATCGAGCTCGTACGCTCGTGCCATGGGTGCCAATTCTATGCCAAGCAGACACATCTGCCCGCCCACGCTCTCCAGATGATCCCCATCACGTGGCCGTTTGCGGTGTGGGGGCTCGACTTAGTGGGACCTCTACAGAAGGCAAAAGGGGGGTACACCCATTTGTTGGTGGCCATCGACAAATTCTCCAAATGGATCGAGGCTCGACCCATCACGAACATCCGCTCCAAGCAGGCCGTCCTTTTCTTCACCAACATCATCCACCGGTTTGGGATCCCCAACGTCATCATCACCGACAACGGCACTCAGTTCACCGGCAAAAAGTTCTTGGACTTCTGCGATCGGCATCACATCCGTGTGAACTGGTCTGTGGTAGCTCACCCTCGAACAAACGGCCAGGTCGAGCGTGCCAACGGCATGATTTTGCAGGGGCTCAAACCAAGGATCTACAATCCCTTAAAGAAATTCGGCAAGAAATGGGTCGAGGAGCTTTCCTCGGTCCTATGGAGCTTAAGGACGACGCCAAGTAGGGCCACAAAATACACCCCATTCTTCATGGTCTATGGCTCTGAGGCCGTGCTCCCAACGGACCTTGAGTATGTATCCCCTTGACTCAAAGCATACAATGAGCAAACAAATAAGGAGACTCAAGAGAATGCGGTCGACCAACTCGAGGAAGCTCGAGACATGGCCCTCGTCAACTCCGCTAGATACCAGTAGAAGCTTCGATGCTACCATGACAAGCACATGCGCAAGAGAGATCTGAACGTGGGCGACCTTGTCCTACGGCGGCGGCAAAGCAATCAAGGACGCCACAAGCTGACTCCACCTTGGGAGGGCCCATACGTAGTGGCCGAGGTCCTGAAGCCGGGGACATACAAGCTAGCGGACGAGGAAGGGGCGATCTTCACCAATGCGTGGAACATCGAATAGCTACGTCGATTCTACCCCTAGAATTCCAAAGCTTTATGTTCCCATGTACATTTTGTACCAAGACCTTATGAATGAACGCACGAATGAAAAAGATCTTTCCCTCGAGTAATTTACTTCTTTTTCACGAGTCGAAATCTCGACGTTAGAAGGGAGTACCAACTATGACCCATCATAGTCGATACCCCCTCAAGGGCTAGCAGGGGGTGGTGCCCCCCCAAGTGCCGAAAAAAACCAAGTAATTCTTTCGTTCCTATCAGTAAACCTCGTACGATCGAGTAGTAGAGGCACCTCGAGCCCTTTAAGGGCTGAGAGACGACGAGCCTGAGAACTCCTACGCCCCGGGGCTACGGAAACTCTGCTCGCTTCCTCACCCTTGAGGCAATCGAGATCGCCTTAAACAAGAGACCAAACGAGGAATACAAACATAGGCGCAAAATGAAACAAAGGGACCTCGAGCGGAAAGACAGATAAACATTCACAGAAATCTTACAACCACTTAAAGACACAGTATTACTTAAGACAGATTAGCAAAGTACTATACAAGGGGCCTCAGCACCCAGAATAGGCTCGCAGGCCTCAGTCTGCGTCTCAGCCCTCACCACCCTTGCCCGCACCTGAGCTAGTCTCAGGGGGAAGTACTTCTGGCTCGAACAGCTTGGCCAACCTCTCTCTAGGGACCTCTACATCGTCGATCAAGGTGTGGAGCCTCTCCTCGTTCTCCGCGTCAGTCTTGGAGATGTCTGTAACAAAGCCGTGGGACCCCACCTCCATATCGTAT
Organism: Sorghum bicolor; assembly: GCF_000003195.3. Classification (NCBI taxonomy): domain Eukaryota; kingdom Viridiplantae; phylum Streptophyta; class Magnoliopsida; order Poales; family Poaceae; genus Sorghum; species Sorghum bicolor. The sequence continues at coordinate 19,439,806 of NC_012874.2, forward strand.
GAAAAGCCTGAGCAGACTATCGCCATTGCCCGCTTCACTCCGATATGAAGAGCATCCCGCACTCGATCCCTCAGCGTCGCGCCTAGATAGCACAGCTGATCCACCAGTGCGTCGCCTCGAGCTTCCTCCCTCGACTCGTCGATGGGCTCGACCTCCCAAGAGGTCGAGAGATCGCTTATCGCCGTCCGCAGCCGACGGTTCAGAGCGACCTCCCCCTCGAGCTGGGACTTGGCGGAACGGGCCTCGACTTGGGTGGCCAACAGCTCGTCTTTAAGCCCTGCAGAGACCAACACAAAGAAATTAGCTAACACCAAGCACACCTCAAAAAAGAAAACTTGACAATAGAAACGTACCATGAATACTCTCCTCTAGAGCCGTATTCTCGCCAACCAACTTGGTGTTGGCTCTCTCAATCTCCTTGTTGGAGCGCACCAGCTCGGTGTTGGTGACGTGTAGGTCCTCGATCACCTTACCGGCCTACGCGATGGCTCCTTCCTTCTCCAGCAGCGCCCTCTTCAGACGATCGACGTCGTCAGAAAGGCTGCGGGATCGAGCCCGCTCCTCCTCGAGATACTCAAGAGCCTTCTGTTTAGCCTCCTCCGCGGCGCTACAGGCGATCCCGCCATTTACGCACTCCACCTTCATCCTTTGGAAGGTTTCTCGGGTAGAGGCAAGTTTAGTCTTGAGGAGACCCCTCTCCTTGTCCAGGTCAGCAACGGCGTCCTTGTAAGACAAGGCCTCCTCCCGGGCCATGGACGCGGCTTCCTCGACCATCATGGCCCGCTCCCTCAGGAGCGCGACCTCTTCCACAGCTCTCTTCGAAGCCTCTCGAGCCTCAGCCAGAGCAGCCTCCCTCTCCTTCTTCTCCTCCTCAAGCGCTAAAAGCTCCTTGTAGGCCTTGAGGAGCTTCTCCTGTGACTCCAGGAGTTTGTCCTTGAGGATGGGGAGTTGCTCCCAGCCGCCTCTCGTGGCGTGAATGAAGCTCGATTTGATGCGGGAAGTTTCTTTCAGGTCCTGTGAGCCAGCAATTGAGCAGTTAGGACACAAAACCAAACGTTCTATAAGGATTAAGGACTAAAAAATACTTACAAAGTAGGCCGGTCCGAGCCCGTTGTTAACAACGTCAGACAGGAGCCCCACCGTATGCTTCATCCATAGGCGAAGCTCCTCGACGTGCTCCCACTTCTCGGCCTCCTTCCGGTCGTCTAAGAAGATGTTGGGTTCGGACGGATCGGTGGAAGCCCGGATGCGGATCCGGTCGGGACACCAGTTCTCCATCTCCTGGTCGGCGCGTGCCTTGACGCCTCGGATGAGCTCCTCGACGGTTTCGAGAGACCCCCGTGGCGCAGGAACAGGTCGACGAGAGAGGGGAACCACCCGTCGTCATCCATCGTCTTCCACGTCCCAGTCTCGCTGCCGCCACCGCCACCCAATGTCCCGATCTCATCTTCCTCGACGGGGACGCGCTCCTCCCACGATCGACGCTCCCGGAGGAATCCCGGAGCGATTCCGTCCATGTCGTAGATCGTCCTCCTGATCTCAGACTCAGGGTCAACGGGGTTACGCATCATGCAGGCGAGCGCCACCACGCCGTCCGCCCGCCTTGACTCTGCTGGGATCGAGGCAGGCGCCCCTAGACGGAGCCATGCTGGGGTCGGAGGACCGTAAACTGGTAGTCCCTCCTCCTAGTTTCCGGGCTCTCGCGGCGCTGCTGGCGCTGGTTGGGGCAAACTGTGAGAGGGAGGCTCGAGCAGTCCCTCCAACTGCTGGCCCCTCTGCTGCTGCTGCTCCTGGAGCTCCTGCAGCTCCTGTTGACGATCTTGCTCCAGGAGCTCCTCGAGCTGGGGACCTGCTGGCAGATGCCCTTCCTCTCCTTCTTTCTGCTGCAGCCGCTGCTCTTCCTGCGGCTGCTGCCACGTCTCCCACTCGCGCCCCTCTTCCTCTTTCTTCCTCTGCTCCTCGACGGAGCGAAGCCCGGCAGGCCAGGGCGTCCGCTTCGCGACGTGAGAGGTCTGGGTTTCCTCGTCCATAGGACGGGCATCCTTCGAAGACCCGTAGCCGCCAGACCCATCACTTATAGTGATAGGATCCCCCTCGACCCCAGATCGGGGAGGCTCGGGGGCTCCCTCCTGCCCTTGGGAGTGAGGCGTCTCGACCCGCTTTGGCGACGATGGGGCAGACTCACCTGCCAGGGGATGGGGCGAGGCGCTCTCAGCACCGTTCAGCGGTCGAGGGTCGGAGGAGCCTGTAAGACACACAAAAGCAAAGGTCAGTCACCACGATGATCGACGTAAGAACAACACAAGTCCCATAAACAACGGGAATGAGCCGCTAACCTGAATCTTTGGAGGCTGCTCCCACTTTAAGCCTTTTAGCCATCGAGGGCTGGGCCTGCTCGAGCGTCCGCTTCAACCTGGGGCTTAGCCCGGCCGCCCGCCTTTGGCGTAGGGGGAGGTTGGGGGTGCGGGACGGCCCGACTTTGCGTAGGCGCGGGAGGGGTGTCAGCACGGGAGCGGTGAGACCCGCTTGGCCCCTCTTTTGGTGCTCCCGTCCGCGGGACGTCGACATCGCGTCGAGGCGGACCCTCGAGGATCCGGTCGAGGCGAGACGCCATCCCCTCGGAGTCATCACTGTTGTCGTCGCCATCGCCACCGTTGTCCTCACTGGGGGATTCTTCTTTAGGCTCCCCCCTTTGCCTGGACTTTGCTCGACGCGCCTCTAACGCTTGGCGATCGAGATTCTTCGTCTTCTCCTTCTTCTTTTCTGAGTCCTTAGCGGACTTCTGCTTCTCAGCGGACTGGCGCCGCTTGTCGTAGTCGACCTCGTCCTCCTTTACTGGAGGCCTCGAGGACCGAACGTCGATCGGTCCCTGCGAGAGCAGAGACAAGCTTAAAGAGGGATCGAAGGAAATCCAGAATCGAAGCCATATGCAAGACAAGAACTTACCAAATTGATTGATCCCACATCAAGCCTCATAGGGAAGCCATTGACGTGCTCTGGCTGGAAGTCGCCGGCGACGGCCGCCCTGACCCGAGGCGCGACCTCATCGTCCGTCGGAGACTCGTTAGACATCCGGCACGCCTCGAGGTCCCGGGACGAAATGCCGGGACCCATCTCATCCATCCTCAGCGGTCGAGACATCAGCGGGAGAACCCTCCTATGATGGACGGCCGAGAGGACGAGAGCGGCAGTCAGGCCCTCCACGCATAATTTCTTCAAGGCGTCGAGGAGGGGGTCGAGCCGCGACTGGTGAACTTGGACGACGCCGTACGTCCAGTTCTCCGGGCGCTTCGTGATCAGGCGGCCGGTGTAGGCAGGAAGGAGGCCATCATCGTTCCGCAAATAGAACCACTGGGAGTCCCATCCGGCATGGTTCGATGACAATCCCACCGGGATGTACTCGCGTGGCCTCTCCGTCTTGTCGGTCTTCTACACCAGGTTGAGGCACCCGGCCCGTACGGGTTTCCTCACTCCAGCAGCTCCGGTGGGAGCGTTGAAAAACTCGCCCCGGTACAGGTGGAGCCACAAATCCTAGTGGGGCATCATCCCCAAATAGCCCTCACACACCGCGGCAAAGACCGCCGCGACGGTGATGGCATTTGGGGAGAAGTGCTGGAGCTCCACCCTATAGTGATGGCAGAGCGCTCGCATGAAGCGACTCGGAGGAGCGCCCAGGCCGTGGCAGTGGAATTTAGCGAAGGAGACCACATAGCCCGTGGGCGGCCTGGGCTCCCGGTGGTCCACCGCCGGTGCAATCCACTCCGGCCGCGACGATGAAGTGCGGGGGCGCAGAAGCCCCTCCCTCTCGAGCTCCAGCAGCCGGCATTATGTCATCAACGACGGGCACCAGTCGTCGGTGGCAACGAGTCTCACAGGCATCTTTGAGTGGAAGAAAGGCGGATTCGCAACTACTCGAGGGTGCGCGCGCGCATGAGATGGCAAGGGAGCTGAGGCGAGAATGGAGGCAGAAGGCGGAAGGGAGAACAACGGCAAGGCCATGGGATATTTATAGACGGCAACCACCAACGGACAGATCCGATAAATACGGTAACTCCCCCATAAATGCGCCGCCTAACGGTCTTTTTCCTCTCACAGACGAGACGCTACGAATTCTACGCCGATACAGTGTCGCAACGGCTCCCGCCTGAAAAGACGCGCCCAACGGGCAAAAAGGTGAACCTCCACGGCCTCTTCCTTCCCTTGTAAGTCAAGGTACGTACCCATGAAAGTCTCGAGAGGTCGCAGGCTGACCCGCCGAAAGGGTTCGACAGCCGATCTCGAGCACCAGAGTCAGGGATGCCCGGTGAGTGGTCGAAAATCGAGGCCCGCCTCGAGAACTCGCTGGGGATGTCCAAGGTAGGGTCGAGACAGTCGAGAGGAATCCCCCCGACGGGAGGCATCGAGCCACTGGACTCTATCGAACGAGACCAGCATCCCCGACCACGTCGACCCCGCTTTATGAGAACGCCTCCGGGCTACAGCTGACCCCCTCGAAAGGGGCACAGGTTCTCACTTGGACTACCCGTTAGGAGCTCAATCTGGGGTGGATGACGCTCGCTCTATCGAGAGTACGTCGAAACCCCTTCGCAAAACAAGCCAATCAGAACCTTCCACCACAGGTGTCGACAGCGCTTCTGCAAATTAGGCGATATAACCCTCGAAGGAGTCAAAAACTCCTCTAAGGGATCGGGGGCTACCCCCGCGGGGTCGCTCGCGCGCCCCATGGAACCTCAACCATAAAGTATAGCCTCCACTCGAGCGCCAGCGCTCGAATGGAGACTCGGGGGCTACTGTCGAGGATATCAGTAAGGGGTACCCTAACTGATGTGCATGACAAGAGTACCCGTACGCAAGTCGAGGCCTCCAACTCGATGCTCTACCCAGTCATACGTATGGTCCTCGACGGCCATAGCCTCGAAGACGGAAAGGGCGTCCTGCGAATCGACCAGAGCTCGAGCGCAAGCTACCGTCGAATACGGAAACGGGCTAGAGCGAATCGGAGGGCGTCGAGCGCAAGGACGCCGCCCGCCGCCTGACACGGGCAAGGGGACCAGGGCATTTAATGCGCCTGCCGTGTTCTCACCTAACCCGCAGGTCACGGGAAGCGTGATGGGGAACAGGCACCCGTCCCGTCATTCTTTTTGCAGCCTTCCCACCAAATCAGCCAGAGCGTGGCAGATCGCAGGAAGCGGGTCGGAACGTCCAATCAAGATCCCCCTCGAGACGCCCAAGGTTAGCGCTCTGGCTGACAAGGCGTTGCATGGAACCAGACCCTCGAGTAGGCGCACTCCCTTCATGGAGAAGGGTTGGACGTCGAGCGACAGCACCTCAACCACTCCAACGCAGACTCTGCCGCGATGTACAAGTATACAGCAAATAAACCAACCCAGGACAGTGCGCAGAGCAGGATACTGGGGCACGCGTAATCATCATCAAGCTATCAGGACAAGATGGCTCGAAACCACGCCGGTACGGAGGCCTCGAGTAGGTCAGCGCGCCATACCTCTATCGACCCCTACTCTGACGCCTATACATGTACCCTAGGCCCCTCCTTGGAACTATAAAAGGGGAGGCCCGGGAGCGGACACAACATCAGACAACACACACATAGTAGAGCGAACTCACTCCATCTCCATCCATTCCGCGCTTGTATTCACCCCTGTACAAGCATTTAGGTGCAGAATAATACAAACTCTCCCCCCCCCCGCTGGACATAGGGCCTTCTCTTGCCCGAACCAGGATAAATCTTTGTGTCTTTTTGCATCACCATCTGGAAAAGGGAGCACACATACAAATTCACTAGTTGGTGTGACCCCCCGGGGGGAAAACACCGACAATATTAAAGAGAAAATGTCATCGACAGACAACATGCTCATAGATTTCGAATCTGGAGACATGTTTGGAGATTTAGAATAATCTCATAGTCTGAAACTTGATATCACAATATATATATCCCTATATATATATTGTCGTAATTAGTCTAAGTCATACCTTATATTCTGTGTGCTTGTAAATTGTACATACTTGTTTTGTTAGATCAAGTTTCTATCAAGTTGTTCATATTGTAATATATCATACTTGATATTGACTATATTATTATATACTTGTATGATTCATTTATAGTATTTATTTTCTTTACTATACATATAGATGTCTGTTGAACTCAATCAACTGGAGGAAGAATTATGTATTGTGGACTCAGGGGCCACAAACTCTATACTTAGAGAAATTAAATATTTCCAAACTCCTAAGAAAAAAGAAGGGAACATCTTGACTATTGCTGGTCATGATGCGTTAATAGTTGGTTCTGGACGGGCCACTATTACTCTCCCAATGGGTACACAGATTACGATAGAGGATGCATTGTTGTAACCCGAATCAACTCGTACCCTTCTAAGTTTTAGAGACATCAGTAAGAATGGTTTTCATGTGGAAACACATGAAGATAGTAAAGAGGAATATATTCTCTTTACCAAACTTACGGCATTTGGCAAACGAATTTGCGAAAAGATTTCTTCACTCCAACATGGATTGTATTTCACATACATAAAACCTGTAGAACATGTTGCCTACAAAATAATTTTCTGAGATGTCAATACATTCCGTAACTGGCATGATTGACTTGGGCATCCTGGAATAGGGATGATGAGGAAAATTATTAGCAAATTCTACTGGTCATGACATGGAAAAAGCAAGATTTCCCCAAAATAAAGATTTTTGCTGCACTGCTTGTGCTACGAAGAAATTAATTTTAAGACCACCACATCTTAAAATTAGAGCTGAACCACTTAAATTCCTTGAACGAATTCAAGGAGATATTTGTGGTCCGATTCAACCATTATCGGGGCCGTTCAGGTATTTCATGGTTTTAGTAGACGCATCCACTAGATGGTCTTACATGTGTCTTTTATCGACATGCAACCATGCTTTTGCCAAAATAATAGCTCAACTTATTAATTTGAAAGCTCATTATCATGAACATCAGATTCAATCAATCCGAATGGACAATGCTGCCGAATTCTCATCCCGTGCTTTCAATGATTATTGCATGGCATTGGGAATTCAGGTCCAGCAGTCAGTTCCCTACGTCCATACACAAAATGGTTTGGCTGAATCGTTGATTAAAAGAATCAAGCTAATTGCACGACCATTGTTGATGAATTGCAAATTGCCTACGTCGTGTTGGGGACATGCAGTTCTGCACGCTGCTGACTTAATCCAACTACGACCAACTGCATATCACGACACATCCCCTTTACAGCTAGTACGTAGGAATCCTCCGAGTATTTCCCATTTGCATAAGTTGGGTGCATTGTATACGTACCAATCTCACCACTTCAACGAACATCAATGGGCCCACACAGGAAATTGGGTATCTATATTGGACACTCATCTCCGTCAATTATTAAGTACTTAGAACCTCTTAGAACCTCTTACAGGGGATCTATTTACTGCCCGTTTTGCTGATAGTATTTTTTAATGAGGATCATTTCCCGGCATTATGTAACACCCCAAGTGTTTATCTTGCGTTTTGGCACTTACATTTCATGAGCATAAGCATCATTTGTTCATATATGATAGTATGAAACATACTTTGATGTTGTGACAAGTGAATGCTTGATGATCCTGCATAATAAAGCTTGTGGGTGTTGATGGTGCTTCTTCCATGTGTATCATCTCCATCTCTACCTAGGTGATCACTCAAAAAGTTTCATGAAGTTTGGATTCAAAAGGTCAAATGAAATAATAAGTTACATGCTTGTTGGAATGACCTTATTAAGTGAATGGAACCTTGGGTTACTAACCTAATCTTGCAATCTTGACCAAGTGACTCTAGATGAACTCTACAACAAAGGTCATGAAGAGTTCATGTTGAGCTTGTGCCAAAAAAATGCTTTATTTGCTCTAAAACCCTAGTTTGGAGCTTTATCGGGTTACTGCTTTGACCAAAGTGAAAGATTGACTTTTGTTGCAGTTATGAGGTTTGACCCTAAATAAAAGTTGTAGCTTTGCTTCTGTAGAAGAAACTTTATTTAAGGGTCAAGAACCAAATCAGCCTGCAAATAGTTCAAACAGAGGCTCCAAGTTCGAATCAGCTGCTGCTTTTTATCCCTGAGAAATAATTCAAAGTCCCTGGAAAGTGACAGCAGCAAGTTAGCTTCTTTGTGACATTTTATTATCCACATTCATATGGTAACTCAATTGGATTCCTTAATATGAGTTGGATTACCCCTTTTCATGGAAACAATGGATCAAGTATCATCAAATTTGGAGTTCATTTGGATATTTAAAAGTAGCTCCCAAAACAGCAAAAAGTTATTTTATCGCTAAACGGACATCGACCCGTTGGCATGCCGCGTTCTCGTGTTTTTGTTAAGCAACTAAAGTTGGTCCAAGAATAAAAGTGGTGCACAATTACTTGGAGAAGGTCATGTAAAAAGTTGCATCATGTTTGACATGGTTTGGACCATCAATTCTTGGTTTTGCTAATCACTATCAATTCATTGACACTCAAGGATTGACATCATGTTATCTCTTAATCTGTTACTCTAATGGCTTTCCACTCTTAATCAAAGTTGGAGAGCAGGCCGAGTTGAGCAAACTTCAATTTGTGCCCATGATCCAATTCGTCCCGGAACAAGCCCTCCGGCGTCCCATCTTCCCTACTTCGATGCACACCACGTGTTCGATGAAATGGCGACGTGGCCGCCATGCACCAGAGCGCGCCCCCACCATTACTGCTCGTCTGCTGCTGCTCCATCTCGCGCTGGGACAACCAGAAGCGCTCACTACTTCCTCCATCACTCGCCCTCACTTCCTCTGCCCTTCCTCTTTCACCTCGGCACTCGCCCAGGCCGCCGTTGTGCCACTTCCGTCGCCATAGCAGGTGGCGGTGTGTCGCTCCATCCGTTGTTGCGCTGCTGCTGCTTCCAGCCGTGGCCAGGAGCTTGGCGTGGCCATGGTTGGCCCCGGCAAGGGCAGGCAGGCCTTCCACGGCCGTAGCCGATGACCATTCCGGCGTGAGCCTCAAGCTCGGTCATCCTCCCGGCTCTGCCATCGTAAGGAGAGGAAGAAGGATCTCGGTTTCAAATAGAGTAAACCTCACGGTTCCAGATGCGAACCATAGACTTATATGAATAGTGCTCTGGATGGCCGGTTGATTCAGAGAAAGTTTAGAGTTCCCGATGCAAAGTCGTTTTTCCCTTATCTTTTGTTTTTACAGATTTCTTGTATGAACATTGGAAATACATAGTAATTCATAGAAATGTCGTAAAATAGCAAATGTGGACTTTTTGGAATCCTTATGAAATTCTCTATGCAGTAGATCTGTAATATGGCATGTTTTAGTTTAAAGTTTTAGCTGTAGAAATAGATTTATGCACCTAGGTTTTCAATGCTAGTTGAGATTGTCTTTTTTATGACTGCTGCTGTGTAGATCCAATTGAAGTGAAACTTTTGTGGCTTCGTGTTCATGTGATGATTGATGTCTGGTAAAAGTTTCATGATTTTTTATTGCAGTATAAATGAGTTATTGATTTAACTTACTTAGGGCTTGATAAATGGTTTATAGTTATAAATTAAAATGTAAAAATAGAAAATATTGTTCCACTACCATTCTGTGATATTTTTGTATCATGCTGATATATATTATGGTCATGTGTGTGAAGAAAATGTGAGTTTTAGATTTATCTTGCTCTCACATGGTTAATTGCAATAGCAATTTGTCTTTTTCATAGAGACTGCTATGTTTGTTAAAATACAATGAAACTTTTATAGTCGTCTATTTATAGTATGTAGAGGCTACTATAATTTTGGTGGAATTTACTGTGTAATTTGGTATATGCTCTTTAATTCACCTTATTATCCAAATAAATTAAGAAAGACATTAAATAAATTTATTTGGTAATAACCACTATGTGTTCTAGTGTTCTTTAGATTTGTGGAACATGTTAGTAATAATGGTTTTGCCCAAGTGCATGTTTAAAATATAAGTTAATAATTAATTGCTTGCAATTGTTGTTTCTAAACAGTTTTTGGAACTATTTAGATTGCATTATATAATGATGTTTTCTGGGAATCTTGTTTATAACAAAGGTGTAGATATTTCATTCATATAGCTGCTGTTAAAATTTGATGGCATTTGGCATTGTGGTTTATGAGTTATGTCTGTTCAAAGTCAGGTTTCAGAAATGGCTGCCCTCTGTTTACCAGGGACAGATTCTGCAACATAGTAGTTTCGACCTGCCAAACTTGTGAATCATGCTTTGATGCCTAAAGATGAAATATAGATAATTTGTTTAGCTTTCCAGAATGTCTTCTTTCATGTCTTTTGGAGTTATGTAACTCCAGTTATGATTTAAACAAGAAGCTGTTGTGGGATGTTATATCTGTTTAATGTGGCATGGTATGTCCTGTCTATGCTTTGGACAGAGATGTCTTCATGGGGTTAATTGACATTGTTAACTATGAAATCATCTTTATATGATAATAAGAAAGTTGTAGGTAACTTTATAAGCTTTCTGTGAAGTTAAGAATCATGTTTGTTGGATGTCTACAACTCTAGTTATGCTTGTTTGAAGTTCCTATCAGTTTTCCTGCCTATAATTGTACCCTACTGTTTGGGGCAACATGCGCAGTCCTGATTGTGCAATTAATTCCATAGTATAAATTATGTTTGCTGTGAAACTTATCTATACAAAAGTTGTAGATAACTCTTTCATCTCGCTTGTGTTAGAGTTTCATATCATTTGGATAAATGGTTTGTGAGTTATAAGGGTATAAAGTTTATCTGTCAAAATGCTTGTTCTCTGGAATTCCTGGAGCAGATTCTGTAAATATGTATGTTTGACTTAGGTAACTTTCTAATCATGCTAAGATGATTAAATATGAATTGTATAAAATTTTATAAGCTTTCCATAATGTCTTGTTTCATGGATTTTGGATCCGTAGAACTCTGGTTATGATTTATTTACTCAACTGTTGCATGTATGTCCAGAATTGCTAAAAATGCATGAATGCTTGATTAACTTACATTGTGTGTGGTTTTAAGTGACTCATGTCTTGGTGGTGTTAATTAGTGTTATGTGATCCTATGAAACATGTGTTCATGCACTTGCATCTCGCATGTCATCTAGGTACGCTAGATGAACCACGCGAAGGACGTGATGGTGGATCATCCCGAAGATGGAATGATTAAGCAAGTGTTATGATCTTAGATGTCACCAAGACGGAGCAAGCTAACTAATCTGACTCAGTGTCACATTCCAGGCAAGCCCCGGAGCATTATAAGCCTCCTACTTTTTGAAAGTGAATGAGTATATATATGTTATATATGTATTGTTGCATTTAGTATAGGAGTTGGATGAAACCCTTGCTGCATATATATACCCTTCCTTGTCGAGTATATATATAACCTGAATCCCAATTAGTCAGGATCACGTCTATGCTTAGCCATGCTTAGCTCGGTAGAAGCCAGGTGATTTCCTGTCACCTGCGGGATATAGGTGGGTTCCGGATCACGGTTGGCTATATTTGCTATCGTTGAAAAGAACCATGTGTTAATAATATGAAAAGGAGACCGGGCGGGATGATGATAGTGACGCAACAAGGCATGGAGGTCTTGGGTGTGGATCTATCCCCGTCTGTGTCGATTAAGGACCGATCGTTGTACGTCCTCTTGTCACGTTGAACGCATGCCTAACACTTAGTTGGCCGGATAAGTCGTTCCGACTGCGAAGCCTAGTAGTATGACTCTGGCCGGAAGACCGGCAAGTATAAAGTGCGCACTGCCGGAGGAAGTGCGGTGTGCGGGGGGCCATTGGCGTAAGACCAAGGGCAGGTGATTTAAAAGTCCTGATCATCCTGGTAGAGTGGCAGCCCTGGGAGTGCGGTGCTGATCGGAGCCGCGATTCCTGAGTCGTACCAAAGGTGACCCACTTGCTCTCCGACGGGGGAAGCATGGGTGAGTGTTAGGAATAACCCTCCAGCTGGATAGGAATCGATTCGAATCGCCGTCTCTCCCGGATAGTGAGAACTTGACAGAGCAGCGGCAAACATAGCATTCACTAAATAACTTAATGGTTCTATGATGATGATGATGATGATGATCACGGCCTTGACAAACCTGATATGGTTATTATTGATTGATATTAATCAAGTGATTGCTATAGTACAGGTGCTAATCTAGTTGATAGGTTAATGAGAATTAAATGGATGCTAAATAAGAAAGGTTTAACTATTTATACTTAAGCTTTTTATGCAAAATGTTGTCCAACATGCTCCACTTATATATCAGCCTTGTATACTCCTTGGTGTCATTTATTTCTGGTTTATGACGGGTAAGTCTAGCTGAGTACATTCTCGTACTCAGGGTTTATTCCCACTTGTTGCAGGTTGTGATGTATCATAGCTACTGCAAGATTTGGATGACTCCTGCTATAGGGAAGGAGTAAGATCATGGGCATGATCCTTCCTACTTACCTCATCTATGATGCTTTTGTTGGAATGGACCATGGTACTGGCATGTATTTGAAATAAAAGTGATATTGGTTTCAAATTACTTTGCTTCCGCTATTTGCAAACCTGAGTTGTAATAACCTTATCGAACTCCGATGTATTTGAACTACTTGTGAAATGTATGTAACGTGTGACTTGTTATGTTGAATCACTACGATCTTGGCTTGTATGTTGGTTGGTTTGAAATCCCTCGTGATTTTGTTGGACTACCGGAGTTATATGGGCTCAAGTATGATAAATTGATCACTTCGGTGATTGTTTTTGTACTTGTGCTCTTATAATTTAGACGGTTCCGTGACACATTAGGGGGAGAATTGTACCAAAAAGAATACCAGGAAATAGATTAGGATGCTAAAGGCATCTCATTTACTAATCCACGTACTACAGAAACTGAACTACAAGTTCAAAAAATCATTGATTTGCAAAATATTTCAAACAATCTGCCAGGCGCTTTCATTGATCATAAAGGTGTCACAAAGTCTCTACATCCTGCAAGGAATGTGCCTGAACGAGTAGAGGTACCTAATAAAACCACTCAACCCCAATTTGGTAAAAAGAGGGGGAGAAGCACTTCAAGAAACAGAATCTGACTATTGACAAGCAAAGACACCTAAAGGACACATATTGTTTATCAACTAGCTCAGTTATGCGCAAAACACTGAGGCTGGAACAGCTGAAGACCCTCGATCCATCATCTTGGGAAATCATGATGAATCTTTAAGGGTAGACGAAATTTCTATAAATTTCGCTAAGACTGGAGAATCTTACAATCATAAGTCCATAATTGTCGACATTTGTTTCTCTGAAGAAATTGCAAACATCATCCAAACTGATACAGATCCCAAGTCCATGGCTGAGTGCAAAAAGCACTCGGACTAGGAGAATTGGAAGATAGCAATTCAAACAGAGATTGCCTCGCTTTATAAAAGGGAAGTGTTTTCGGCTGTAATGTCGACACCCCCTCGTATCTTCCATGTGGGATACAAATGGGTTTTTGTCCACAAAAGGAATGAAAACAACAAAGTGGTGAGATATAAAGCAAGGATAGTGGCACAAGATTTTGCACAAATACCTGGCGTTGATTTCAACGAAACTTACTCTCCGGTAATGAGTGGAATAACATTCCGATACTTAATAGCATTGGCAGTACAAAATCGTCTATCTATGCAGTTGATGGACGTCGTGACCGCATATTTATATGGGTCATTAGATTTGGATATATACATGAAGGTTCCAGATGGAATCAATATACCGAACCCTAAGGCAAATCGCAATATGTATTGCGTAAAGTTGCAGAAGTCATTATATGGCTTAAAGCAGTCAGGCCGAATGTGGTACAATCGGTTAAGTGAATTTCTTAAGCTAAAGGGATACACAAATAATGATGACTATCCCTATGTCTTCATTAAGAAGTCATCAACTGGACTCTGTATTATATTAGTTTATGTTGATGACCTCAATATTATCGGCAATGGACCCGATATTGATGAAGCACGTCATCATTTAAAGACGGAGTTTGAGATGAAGGATTTGGGTCAAACCAAATTTTGCTTGGGTTTACAACTTGAGCACTTACCTTCTGGTATATTCATATACCAATCTACCTATGTCCAAAAGATATTGGAGAAATTCAATATGGGCAAGTCATATCCAACAAAAACACTGATGGTAGTAAGGTCCTTAGATGTGGAAAAGGATCCATTTAGACCTCGGGAAGAGGATGAAGAGATATTGGGACCACATTTCCCATATCTCAGTGCCATAGGAGCACTAATGTATCTTGCTAACAATACTCGGCCGGATATTGCATTTGCAGTAAATTTGCTGGCAAGACATAGTGCTCACCTACCAAACGCCATTGGGTAGGAGTCAAAACGGTATTTAGATACCTTAATGGCACAAAAGATCTTGGTTTATTCTATAGCAGAAATCAAGATCCAATTTTGTTAGGATATACAGACGCTGGTTATCTATCAGATCCACATCATGGTAGATCCCAAACGGGCTTTGTTTTCTTACAAGGTGGTACAGCAATATCTTGAAAGTCTTCAAAGCAGACACTAACGTCCACCTCTACCAATCACTCTGAAATAATTGCTTTATATGAAGCATCACACGAATGCGTATGGCTTCGCAGAGTAATTCACCACATAACACAATTATGTGGTAGTGGTATAGCTGAGACACCGACGATTATCTTTGAAGATAATTCGGCACGTGTTACTCAGATGGAGTCAGGATATATTAAGAGTAATATGACTAAGCATATTATTCCCAAATTATTCTACCCTCATGAGCTCCAAAAGAATTGAGAAACAGAGATCTTGCAAACGAAATCTTGTGATAATCTAGCAGATATTTTCACCAAATCTCTACCATACTCCACATTCAAGAAATGTGTTGATGGAATTGGTATGAGAAAGCTTAAAGATTTGCAAAGATCAGGGGGAGAATCTCTCTAAAGGATATTCTACTTCATCATTATATTATACTCTTTTTCCTTTATATGAGTTTTACTCTATTAAGAGCTTTCTCACATAAAGTTTTTAATGAGGTAATAGTAACACAAGGTAATTGTCATATTATCTATTTTTTCTCATTGAGGTTTTTCAAGGATAATATTTGACATTTTGATCTCTGATCAAATTGTTTTAGACTAAGTCTTTAGGTCATCTAAAGGGTCTATTAACATTGATTTTATATATATCACGGTGTTTCTCCTTATTTTTCCCACTAGGTTTTAGGGAGTTTTACCTGGTATATCCATATACTTTGGATTTTTCCCACAAGGTTTTTCCAAAGATTCAAGACATTCAATTGATGGACAAACAAGACGTTTTAAAAGAAAATTAATTGATCAAGGGGGAGTGTTAGAATTAATTAGGATAATTAATTAGTTGGTTAATTATTGTAATTCCGTAATTAGAACATGCTAATTACATCCACCAAGTAGTAACCACATAGGTCCCTTGAGGGCCAAGAAAGCGTTTCGGTTGTGTCTCTCACAAAAGCAACTGCTGTATATACATATATGTAAAAGTACACACAAAAAGGACAATAATCATTTTACATCCATCACTTTTCGCTTTACACTAACACAAAGCTTGGACACCGAGTTGGCATCCCTATACACCTATTTTACTTTAAAAACTCAACGAAACTCTTGCCTAACTCTGTGATGTCAAAACATAGACCACCAATAACAGACCGCCCACTTGAAGTAAGGGAGAAAATTGCAGATATAGAACACCAAACAATGCGCTTCGCAAATATAGGACTCTAAACATCGTCTTCGTAAAACTAACCTTTCAAACGTTGTCGTCTTGTTTTCCATGACATTTGGTGTATTAAATCTCTTTTTTCATCTAAATAGATGTCTTTATTCTCCAAAGTGACCCTTTTGCTAGTCGGTGATTTGAAAGCTAGGAAGCTTTAACGCCAGTCAGCCTGGGCTGGACACCTGCCCCCACCGATTGGCTGGCTGGCCATTGCCTTGGTTGGCTGGGTGGCTGGCTGCCCCAGCGGCTGGCCACTGCCTTGACTGGGTGGCTTGCTGTCGTCGCCAGCTTGCTGGCCAGCAACCTTGCAGTCAACAAATAAACTACGAACTCACTTGTAGTCGCAGCAAAACAACAACAGCATTCACCACGTAACTAAGACAGAAAAAAATTACATGATCCAGCAGAGGCCATCAGAGGACGGCACAGCCATGCCTGTGGTCATCACAGCTAGGCCAGAGGCCGGCGTGGCCAGCCCTATGGCCGTCACGGCAAAGCCAGCGGCCAGCGTGGCCGCCGCAGACAGGGCAAACGATGCCGCTGCGGTTAGGGTGTCATCTTCAACTGTTCAAGTGGGGAGATGAAACGATCAGGGGTCAGGGCGTCAGGTTGAGGATATGAATGATTGGGCAGATGGAACGCCAGTCAATGATAGGTAAGGCCAGAAGGGCTAAAGGGACACTTTGACAAACAAAATCATGTATTTAAATGAGAAAAGAGACTTATACATCAAATGTCATAAAAAACAAGAAGATAACGTTCAAAGGTTATTTTTACAAAAATGATGTTTGCAGTCCTATATTTATGAAACGTGTTGTTTGGTGTCTTATATCTGCAATTTTCTCGAAGTAAGGCCTGCAAACCTCGATAGTCAACCTCCAACACAACATGATCATAGCCATTCTCCACTACCAACTCCAAGTCCTCCTTTGCCACCATAGCCTTAGCGGTCAATGCATGTAGCACATCATCAAGCCACCATACCGCCGCCGCTTGCACCGGTTGCACCAGCCCCTAGATCACTACCCCTGCTCGGCTAATGCAAGTGTTCGAGTCAAAGGCCGCATCGGTGTTCACTTTTTTACAACCCTCATCCACACATTGCCATTTCACCTGTCTTCTTGGCTTGACGTCCTTTGGAGGCATCTTCAGCAAGGACAACTCCTCCAACAACGATGATCTGTAGGGAGTTGTTGCCCCCAGTTCCCAAAACTTGTGGCCATGACGATGAGCATTCCGCCCTATCCACAATGCCCAGGCACAACAGATTATCATAGTGGCCGAGGCAGCCGGGCAAATGTCTACATGAAGGATGTGTGTCGCTCACGTACAAGGGTGAAGGTCTGGAATTCTCACCCCCATCAGCTTCTTGACTTCGTCCCAAAATCTCCTTGACATCGGACATAAGAGAACTACATGAAATACAGACTCATCCGGGTCGCCACACATTTCACAGAAGCTTTCCATGGTAACATGTCTCCATTGATGGTCCTTAATGCTCACATTTAACTGTCAACTAATCATGGAAAAGGACCTATAAGCAACCAACACCTAGACTTAGGGTTTTATCTGATAGAATTCTAGGAGTTTTGGTGTTTGTCTGTTTCTGCAGGGGGTTATGAGGAAATACGGAAGAAAGGCCCACACGTCGGGTTTACAAAGAGATATTAACGTGTCGCGCAATTTTCTATTATCTAGAAGACTCCAGAAGCCACGGGAACGAAGCGGAGGCCGAACAGGGCCTGGCCCAGGGCGCCCACCCTCTTATAGTGTCCAATTCGGACCCGTTTCACGGATCACGCTCCACCGACCTAAAGGATCAAGGAAAACCGTGCGATTAATGTCGGTTTGATCCGACGGCCCAGATTCATCTGAAAAGACTATATAAGCAAGGCCCCCTGGCCCCTGGAGATCATACTTCTTCTACAGAATCAAAGCTAGGGTTTCAATTCTTCATCCAAGTAGAGAGGATCCCTCTAGTTCATCTAGTTCTAGTTCTAGTTCTAGTTCCTCTAGTTCTAGTTCTAGTTAGTTCTAGTTGTAATATAGAAAATAGGGAGAGAGAAGAGGAGAGCAGAGGAGGAGGAGCCGGATCTTTCGGATCTTCCTCAACATTGTACTTTTGCAGCAACTGGTTCGTTCTTCATCGTTCTCCAAGTTCTTCAATTCATAATTCCTGAGTTCTTTAATTACTTTTATTTACATTCAAGTTATTTATTGGATTCCCGCTTGCATCAAGTGCTCTAGTCTTTATAACGCTAGAGTAGTAATTAAGAGATTAGACGTGGTGTTTAGTCTTGCAATTACCTGGAATTGCACCCAATCCTGCGGATTGTTGTGGTAGCCCTAGGGTAGTGACAGCCCTAACGGTCGACGTATTCCACCTCGTTCGGATCGGTGTTTGTAGGACCGTAGTCAGAACTTCCTAGCCCCCTTCTCATCTCTTTCTGTGGTTAGTGTTCTGATGTCCCGAAATAAATAATCTTTTAAGTAATTCTTGATTCTTAGATCAACTAGAGAATTCTCAGGAAACTTCCTCTCTTCCCACCAAAAATAATTATATAGTTATCCTTTGTAACACCCTAGTGTTATGGTTGCATAAATCATATGCATAACATAAGCATCATCCTCTACTCAAGCATGTCATGATCATCATCTACCTTGAGTCATACCATTCTATGCAAAAATGTGATTTAAATTGCTTAAATAGGCTCCCTAGGCTTATGTTTGAGTGAACCATGCTTGTGCTTGGGTGCTATGCCTTGTTAAATAGTTCATCTATGCTTAACTTAACCTTGGGAATAATGTTCATGTTGATCACTTCTCCAAAATAATCACTTAAGTCATACTTATGCAAATAGGCCCTAGAAACCGCTTTTGCTTAGGCTTTTAAAAAGTGTTTCATAAGATGTTTGCATGTCAAAACTTTCTATAGCAAAGTTGTAGCAAATTTTATAAGGAACAAAAGTTGTTTTATGGCCATCTCATGAAAATGATCACAACTAGCTCAAAATTGACCCACAAGGCAGATTTGGGGCTGTTTCCAACACTTAGGAAATTTTCTGTCCTGGAACGAAATCAGTTTGCTTGATCGATTTTGAAAACTTCATATCTCTCAATCCAGGCCGATCTGGCTCTTGCTCTAGTTGACATTGTTGTAGAACTCAGTTGGTGCTCCAACTTTGTCAACTACACCATCTCCTAACTCACTCTGGTTTGGAAGTTATTCATCGCTGAAGTCGCTCTGTCAGACACTGATCGCGTCGCTTGATTCAGAGAGGAGCTCGCCGTCGGGAACGTCCAGAGCGCCACCTGTCCGCCAGAAGGCGCCCGTACGCCGGCGTTGGCCCCGCTCGTCAGGTCGACGGCGTTGGCATGGACGCCACGGCGCCCCGCACTCGCTCAGCGCCCGTCCATTCTCCTCCTTCCTCTCTCTCGCGCTCGCTCCGGCGGAAACGTCGTCGCCATTGCCGCCGAGAGCTTCGCCAGCTCTTCGCGCCCTCGCCTCTGCGTCTTGCTTCGCCTCCAAGCGCCTCCAAGTCCGCCTCGAGCTCCTCCATCTTCTCCACCCATCGGTTGGACGAGATCTCCCTGAGGTGAGCGGCATTTCGCAAGTTCTCCGTCGTCGGGTTCGCGGCCGTCGCGACACCGATTCCGGCGAACCTCGCCGCTGCTCCACCCTTGCTTCCCTTCTTCTCTTTGGGTAGCGTTAGGGTCTGCTTAGGTCTTGGCGTCGGTCCACACCATGTCATTCCGGCTAAAACCACACCGTCGCGCGGGAACACGGCCGCCGCACCGTCGTGCTTACCGTCGACGAGCACCTCGCACGTGAGCAGGCTCACCGGAGCCGTTAGGGTTAGGCGTTTCTACCCAGAAAGCTCCGCACTGACTCACTGATGCTTAAGCCGCCCTTCCCCGACGCTCTATCGGTCGGAGATGGCCGGCGTAAGCCGGGGTAGCTCCGCCGTGCCGCCATGGCCGACGGCGACCCCTCTCCGTAGCCGAAACCCTAGCACCAGCTACCTCCATCGATGCGGAATCCCTCCAGGAGCACGTTGGTGCCCTTGGATCCGCCGGAGAAGCTCACCGTCGGCGAGCATTTGCCGGCGAAGGAGTCCTCTGTTTTCGGTGTCACTGACGCGCGGGTCCCGTCTGCCAGTGACTCAACGGTCTCCTCCTTCCTTTTATTCAAATCTGGATTTTTGGCTTTCTAGCAAAAATCATATCTCCTGTTTCTGAGATCCAAAAATTCTGAAACCAATTTTGTGGTATTCCTTGAGATGGCTAGTTTTTAATAAAAATATAAAATGAACCATGTTTTCTGGGAAAATATTTATTAAGGATTTAACCTTGTTATTCTTGGATAAATTCATATCTCTGGTTATACTGTTTAGTTTGCCATGAAAATTTTATGGTATTCTCTGTGTGGTATTAGAGTGCTTTGATAAAAATTTCATGATTTTTGGAGTACTGCAGCTTTGTTATGTAATTTATGTTTGAGATTTTGCTTGTTTCTTTAATTAAATCATATAAAATAATTGGTGTTTATTTAATTGGTGTTTATGCTGGTGCTCTACTTTGGTAGTAAACTTGTTTATGGTATTCATAATATATAAATAATCTGAAATCTGTTGTTTGACACAAAATAAGTCATGATTCCCAATTTATGAAATAAACACCTTGTTACATGTTAAATGCATATCTTTAATTTGGTATGTGCAATTGCTCTGAAATTCTTGTGGTGATGCTTTGATGCTATACTTGTGCCTCTGTAATTTTTGTAGATTTTTCGGAGCACTTTTGCTAGTATCTTGTAATTATGCTCCTCTCTAGAAGTAAATTAATAAATGCCTTGTTAATAAACATTTGGAGGTTATCGTGTGATGTTCTGGTAACCTGATGACATGCTTGTACTTATAAGTTATGTGGTTGACACTGTTTATGCTTTGGCTATATCATTAAATAATTAATTGGTGGGTTAAAAGCTGTTCTGGACAGCAAGGGAGTAATTTAACTTTTGCTTAATGATAACTTGGTTTTCTGGGAAACTTGTCTAAATCAAAGTTGTTGTAAACTTATTGAACTAGCTATGGTTTAAATTTGGGATCATTTGGTCCAGTAGTTTTGAAGTTATGATCTTTCCAATTTAGGTTCCAGAAATAGGTGTTCTCTGTTTTTCTGGGACAGAACCTGGAACTTTGTTTAAATGACTTGTTTAATTTATGAATCTTGCTGTGATGTTTAAAGATGATTTGTAGACAATTTCATAAGCTTTCCAGAATATCCTCACTCACGTTTATTGGATCTGCCTAGCACTAGTTATGATTTGTTTACTGAGCTAAAACTGCTATATGATGCTTGCTGTTTTAGGTTATCATGATAGGTTTTGGGCTTAGTTAACTTACTACCTTGTGTAAACTTGTTATAACTGTGTTACTCCATAAATGAGTGTCCAGTGAGTCCATTATGTTTTCAAGCATTCATCTTTTAGCATGTACACCTTCTTATTCATCGAGCATGCAATAGGTGCATCGGACGCGACCGCCTCCTACGAGCTGCAAGTGAACTCCAAAGGCCAGGAGGGCAACCCGGAGGTGGAGGTCCAGCAAGTCGGACTCGAGGAGCCCGAAGAAGAAGTTGAGTGCCCGAGTCACGAGCCAGCCTCGTTCGTGTAAGGCAAGCCCCGGAGCATTCTAAGCCTCCCTTACTTTCGAAAGTTTACTAAATATGTTATACCTATTGCTGCATTAAGTATAGGAGTTGTGATGACACCTTTGCTGCATTTTACTCCATCCTTGTCCAAGATAACTCACCACACCTTGGGTATAGAGTTAGGATCGAGTTGCAGCTTAGCCATGCTTAATCGGTAGAAGTCGGGTGATCTCCTGTCACCTGCGCTATATAGGGTTGTGTCAGATCACGATGGTCTATATGTGCTATCGTGGATGGAACCTGATTAAATTGATTTAAGCCGGGCGGAGTTTTGCAAGGTTGTAGTAACTCCGTCTGTGGCAGCTAAGGACCGACCGTTGTACGTCCTCTTGTCATGTTGAACGCATGCCTAACACTTAGTTGGCCGGATAACTCGTTCCGACCGCGAAGCCGAGTAATATGACTCAGGCCGGAAGGTCGATAAGTATAAAATGCACACTACTGGAGGAAGTGCGGTGTGCGGGGGACCATTGGCGTAAGTCCAAAGGCAGGTGAGTTAAAATTCCTGACCTACCTGGCAGAGTGGTAGCCCTGGGAGTGCGGCGCTTATCGGAACCGCGATTCTAGAGTTGTATCAAAGGTGACCCGTAGGCTCTCCGGCAGGGGAAGCTTGGGTGAGTGATAGGAATACCCCTGCAGCTGGATAGGAATTCGATTCGAATCGCCGTCTCTCCCGGTTAGTGAGAACTTGACAGAGCAGCGGCAAACGTAGCATTCACTAAAGAACTTTGGTTCATGATAATGATGATAGCCAGGAAAAGTACATGATGAACTGGATATGGTTATTATTGTTTGTAACAATCAAGTGAAGTGCTTTAGTACAGGTGCTAATCTAGTAGTAGGCTTATGATGAGTAAATATGATGCTCTCACAATAACGTAGTTTTAATGCAAGCTTTTGGCAAATGTTGAGTCACCCAGCTCTACTTGATATTAGCCTTGCATGATCCTTGGTGTCTTTTATGTTTTACTAGACGGGTAAGTCTAGCTGAGTACATTCTCGTACTCAGGGTTTATTCCCACCTGTTGCAGATGATATCTTTTATGACGGCTTCTGCAAGACCTGTCTCCATCCCGCTGGGGATGAGGACTAACCGTTGGGCATGGTTCTCTAATAATCTCGTACCTGTTGCTTTTGGAAGGATGGTGTAGACTCTGGCAGTAACTCGAACTTATGAACTGAACTTCGGAAAGTGTGTGTAACTATTTTGCTTTCGCTACTTCGAACATGTGTTGTAATAACTCAATAACTCCGATGTGGTGCCGCTTCGACGGCAATGAATGACTATGTAACAATCGTTGTGTTGTGCTGAATTATTATGATCTTGGTTTGTTGCAAGTTGGTTTGAAATCCTTCGTGATTTCAATTGACTACCGGGATTATATGGGCTCAAGTTTGGAAACTTGATTGCTTGTCGATCGTTTCTACACTTGAACTCTTATAATTTGGTCGGTTCTGTGACATCCTTGGGCGATCTTGAATCTTAATTAGTACACTCACGTTTCCAGTGGAAAATCAATACTCTGGAATACTCCCGGGTGAAAGCTACATCGGTATCTGTGCGCTTGCGGATTTTTCTGTTTGCGTTTAAAATACCCAACAGTCTCCTTTTTAGTTCAGCTTTCGATGGGCAAGGAATTGTGTAGCAAGTGCCACCAAAAGGCCCGGACCTTTGGAGGAACATTTAGCTTCCAAACTCCATTCCAAGTGCGACCATCATTCGATACCATAGTTTCAACGGTAGCAGCCATTGTCGCCGCCATTTGGGCCTCTTTGAGCAACTTGTACGCTGATCGTACTGAGCAGGTCCTATTCCTCTCAAACGCCCAAGCCAATACATCATTCTCCAATTGATTACTTGGCTTGATCTTCAACATCTCCACAACATCCAAGGCCAAGAATGATTTGCACACAGCCTCCTCATCCCAGACTCGCGTGCCTGGAATAAACAGATCGCACACCCTCATAGCAGTAGTAGTCGACATTCTTGCTAGTGGTTTAAGAGAATGAGCCCCCGAGATCCAATTGTCTTCCCATACACTGATCTTTCCCGGGCCGACACGATGGATAAGACCACGTTTCAACACATCCCGTCCATGCAGGATTGATCTCCACATTGCCAAGCCTCTTTTTAGTTGCTGAAAGAAAGTTGCCCGGTGGATAATACTTTCCCGCGCCACACGGTTTTCATTTACCCGCGCCGCACTGTTCATGCTCCTGTGCAACACGCGTTTTACGGTTTGCTGCTATAGGTGTCGACGAAAGCTAGTCGGCAGTCTACCTTGGGGTATACCCACGGTAGTACTTTATCGGTAGACGGTGCGCAAGCTACGAACTTGATGGTGACGCAAGACACGGACAAGCTTTTTATCCAGGTTCGGCCGCCGTGTGGGCGTAATACCTACGTCCTGCGTCTGGTTGTATTGATTGTATTGAGAGAATAATGTGCCCTAGGGGGGCCCCTTGCCCTCTTTATATAGTCCGGAGGGCAGGGTTACAGATTTGGAAACTAATCCTAGTCGGTTACAATTGCCATAGATAGTTCGATATCAATTCCTATTCTAACCGACTAGAATCCTGCTTGATCTCCACGTCTTGTTTCCTTGCGCGAAACTCCGAGCGATCGGATCAAGCCTCGAACTTGTCTCGTAATGGGCCAAGCCTCCTGGCCCAAGTCTAGCCGTAAGGGTATAGGGGTTTATACCCCCACAGCTAGTCCCCGAGCACCATATATTGTGAAGTAACACGCCGTCTTGAGCTTCGTCGACCAGTGAAACTTGACGTCTTCAATAGGCAGGAAAGTCGCCTGAACAGTTGCAACGGTATTTTGACCAACTCAAAAGATAGTTGACCAACATTGACATCGAAGAAGTAGGTTGTTTGAAGAATGCATGGTGCTCTAAATCAAAAAAAGATTTCTTTTCTGGTGAAGTGTGTCCACTTTACTTTTCTGAAAAGTATAGACCTCAAAAAAGCAAGCATATTCACCGCAAGGTGAAGTGTGCCCACTTAGTCCCCGAGCCTAGTAGTAGGTGGCGTAGACACGTGGTGCCAGGGTCAGAAGAAAAGTCCTCAGAGAAATTCTGAAACTGAGGTGCATCGCCAGATGCATCGTACTGATGTAGTCCCCGAGCTTGCTGGAAGGCGAAGTATGAGCCTTGTAGCAAGGTCTAAAAAATTAAAATTATCCAGTCCCCAAGCATCTCATGCTTGTTTGCCATTGGATAGACTTATCAACCAGTCCCAAGCAGATAACGCCTTGGTGGTTGGTATAGTCCCTAATTCTTCCAAACTGGCGGGTTGGTCGACCAGTCCCCGAGCGTACCGTGCTCGGTGGTCGGTGCGGCCCCTAGATCTCCGAACTGGCGGACTGCACGACCAGTCCCCGAGCATACAGTGCTCGGTGGTCGGTGCAGTCCCCAGATCGCCAAACTGGTGGAATGGACGACCAGTCCCCGAGCAAACAGTGCTCGGTGGTCGGTGCAGTCCCCAGATTTCCAAACTGGCGGACTGGACGACCAGTTCCAAAGCATAGAGTGCCCAGTGGTCGGTGCAGTCCCCAGGAACATTGATCCTCCACCAATTTTTGTCTGTTATTTTGAAAAAAAAGCATCTTACCACATACATGAGTGACGTGACGAGACCTCCTGACGCATTGTCAGATGGTTGCGTGAAAAGGTGCGCCTGGTAACTGTGTAGCCACTCTTTGTGCGGTTCGAGAAAAGGAAACCATCAATTATATGAAAAGGCCGCCGTATTAACTGCCGGTAATTGTTGAAAACCGAAACGCCGCGTCCGCCGTTGGGCCCGCCCACTTCCCAAGAATGCGGGAAGTGGGAGGGGTGGAGTTGTTACTTATAAAAGCTTGACATTGCCCCCGTATTGCTTACCCTGCCATTGCCTTCAAGCTTTCCACTCTTGCCTTCTGCAATCACCATCAGTCCACCGAACTCGCATCCATTCCCGCAGCGTCAATGGCGAAGAGCGACTCCAAAAAGAGGGCCGAACTGATGGCTAAGGAGTGGAAGAAGTCCCGGAGCAGCGTGAGGTCGCTCAACAACCTCGTCGGCATGGGGCTACTGCACAGCCAAGAGCTCGGCGGGTGGAGGGCGCCAGAGGGGGAGAGCTACCCCGACCCCCGTGCCGGTGAGATCGTGGTTTTCGAAGATTTTTTCAAGAGGGGTTTTGGGGTTCGTGTCCATCCTTTTCTCCAGGGGCTTCTTCTTTACTATGAGATCGGGATCTGCAATCTGCACCCGAACTCGATTCTTCTTATTTCCACTTTTATCCGTCTGTGCGAGGCCTATGTTGGGATAGAGCCGCACTTCGATCTTTTCCGCTACCTTTTCTGTTTGAGGAAGAAGGGAGTGGTTGGAGGCTCCAAGATTGCAGGTGGAGTATACCTCAACCTTCGTGACGGGATGAAGAACCGGTATCTCAACTGCCCGTGGAACACTTCTCTCACCGAATGGTACAAGAAGTGGTTCTACGTCAGGGAAGACAGGGCAGCTCCACGTTCTGCGACGTGGGGTACATTCCCGAGAAGAGGGTCAGTTGGATAGACCGCCCAGAGTTCGCCGGTCAGGTAGAAGACCTGATGAAGCTGATCGACTGGTCGCGTTTAGACGGGCTAGGAGTGGTCGGCAACTTCATCTATCGTCGGGTGATGCCCTGCCAGAAGAGGGTGCACTCGGCGTACGAGTACGCTGGGAGCTAGGACCCGACCAGGATGAGTCCTGAGGTCTTGGAGAAGGCAGAAGTGCAACAGCTGTTGAACGAGCTGTTCAACTTTGCAGACAACAGCTTCGTTCGAAGCGGTGATCGGGTGTAGGCCTTCAAGTTGGGGCGATCAGTTCCTAAGGTAATGTTACTGACTGATGTTGCCCCCTTAGTTCTTGTTCTTCCAGTTGTTGAATTGTCGTTGATTGTGTTGCAGATTGGAGACATTGACCGGTGCGCAGTGTACATATCGCTGGCACCTGGCATGGAGAATCCTGCGGGGGTAGACCCGCCGGAAGACGACGCTGCTCGGTGTGCTCGATACACCAGCAGCAAAGAGGAGCAGAACGATCCCGCCCCGACCACCGAAGACAGAGTGGCGGGGAAAAGGCCACTAGCAGCAGACCCCTCCCCTGTAGAAGCGCTGCCGGCAGAGAGCAGCCAGGCGCCGAAGCGCTGTCGGCTCGTCCGGATTACCGACGATGACGAGGAGGAGGAGGAGGTCGCGCTGTCTTTGGTCCGGAGGCCACGCAGTCGTCCGGACATTGCGTCGGCCACCACTGGTCGGGTGACCAGCGACCCGCCTGCACCGCACGCCGGGCCGACGCGCGTCGTAGAGACGGGGGCACAGGCACCGACCGGTAGGACCAGGAGGAGGTTCACCGCGACACACAGGCGCTCTGACCTGTAAGTTTTCAATCTTACTTTCGTACTGCAATATTCTGCATTTTGTTGTTGTTTCTGACATTGTTTAAATGTCGTCTTGTTGTTTAGCGCGGCCTCGGACGTCGACCCTGACCATGTTGCTAGTCAGAGGGCGACCGAGCCTGTAGCTATCGTTGGGGACGCCGCGCCGCAGACCACGGAGCGGCCTGCGGCGGCAACCGCTGCTACGAGCGCCGAGGAGCAACCGGCCCCGGCAAGTGCCACAGCGAGCACCCCGACGAGGAACGAGGAGGCTGTGAGGACACCTCCCCCACGTAATGTTGTGGAGGAGGAGAGCAGAGCCCCGACTCCTCCACCGGCCGAAGAAAGGGGAGTCCCAACACCGCCCCGAGCAGGGGCCTCGTCGCCCGTAGGCTCACCTGACCTGGACCAGGGGCCAATGATGCCTGCGACCACAGCAGGTGGCAGTACGGCAAACGAGGAGACCCAGGCGGCCTCTGACGATGACGTGGAGGAGATCCAAGGTCGTCCCCGTGATGGCCACCAGCACATCTATGTGTGGCGCCAACGCGGGGACCACTTCATCGGACATGAGGAGCTTGCGGAGACGGAGGAGGCCGCGAGGGTGGAGCGCGCGGCAAAACGTCTCATGGACGAGGTTAAGGTAAGTGATCCTTTGTGCTGCTCGACACTTATGCGCTGTGATTCTGGGTTCGACATGTGTTCTTCTTTGCAAGGCGCAATGAAAACGGTGAAGTACCGGAAAAGGTGCTTCGACCAAATTGAGGGCATTGTGGCCGAGAACAAGGCCCTATCCGCGGAGGTGGATCGGCTTCGGTCGGAAGCTGGGGATAAGGTGGCCGAGATGAGTGCCTAGGGAGAGCGCCTTCTCGACCTCACCCAGCGTTTGGCCGACCAGTATCGGCAAAGGACAGGTCAGTCGCGTACTCCGAGCAGCTGTATGTAGCCGCGTGGTTAGTTTTGTTGACCAGGGGATTGTTCCTGTAGACTTGGAGGAGGAGGTTGCACGCCTCCGGCAAGAGAAGGAGCAGCTCGGCCAGGAGGTTGCCGGGGCGCTGGAGACCGGGCGTCGAGCCAGCGAAGAGCTGAGCAACAAGAATCGGGAGTTGTCTGGTAACAACCATGCCACCCCTTTTTTATTTGGTTGCCCAACGTTCCTTTCCTTATTCTTGTACTGACCTCCAACTTGGTTTGTAGTGCTCAAGGTGAATACCAAAAAGCACTTAGACGAGCTGATCAAGGACCGGGACTCCTGGAAGACCAACTGCATTAAGCTTTGGAAAGGAGTAGCCCCGGTTCTGGACTTGATCAGCCCCGAGCTCCCTGAAGACCAGCCTCGCGCGCCGAGACTGACGCCAGTTGAGAAGGCGCAGCGGGCGTGGGACTGGCTCCAGCAGTTCGTGAAGGACGCCGGGGAATTCGCCGGGGCGCACGTCCTCAGCATGGTGCGCGCCCACTATCCTCTGGTCGACCTGTCCAGGCTGGAGAGAGGGTACCCCAAGGAGGTTAGTCCGTAGGAGGCAGACGACCTTCGTGCTGGCCTGCTTGACTTGTCATCGACGGTGATCGGCGACATCAACCTTTGCGGGACGGCCACTCCCCCCGACCAGCTGGGATCAGACAGGTCGGCCAGGGAGTTGTCGGGAGCGTCCATTGCCGGAGATGGGCGGTCGACACCTACGGTCTCGACCAGCCAGGCGCCGGTGGCCCCGACCCCTTCGTCTGAGCAGCAAGGCCGAGCGGGTGATCAGCCCGAGCAGTAGGCCTGTAGGATAGTCTGTAGTAGACTAGGAACCGCCCAGCAGGGTGTTTATTGTAAACTATGTATGTAAAGTTTGTAATAAAGTTTGATTTTGTCATGATCATGATTTTTGAGCGCTGTAATATTATCTGAGTGATGTATCACTGTGTTTGATTGATAGTCGTTAAGAATCTTCACCGCAGAGGGAGATTGTTGTGCTCGTCGAAAGCTCTGCGTGTAAACAATATATAGCAAAAAAGGAAAACTTTTATTATTGCTAATTATAAGAAACTTACAAGCAAAAGGTGCTAGAACTTATGGATAGAAACGACGCAGTTTGTCTATGTGCCAAGAATTAGGCACGCGTGTTCCATCTGGATACGCCAGTCTGTAGGATGTAGGACGTGTGACTTTGACGACCACAAAGGGACCTTCCCAAGGTGTGGATAACTTGTGCGCTCCTTCCTGGCTTGTTTTCCACTTTAGTACTAGATCACCGACCACGAAGGAACGGTCTTTGACGTTCCTGTTGTGGTATCGCCTGATGGCTTCGAGATACTTTGCTGTTCGGAGACATGAGGTTAGACGCCTTTCCTCCATGCAGTTGATTTCAAGTTCCCTGGCGATGTCGGTTGTTGCCTGGTCGAAGTTTTCGACTCTTGGAGATCCGAAGGTTACATCAGATGGGAGCACTGCCTCGGAGCCATAGACCATGAAGTAGGGTGACACGCCTGTAATGCGACTAGCCTGTGTCCGGAGACCCCAGACCACAGCCGGTAACTCTTTCATCCATCGTCCAGGTGCTCTGTCGTTCTCGGTGTACAACCTTTTCTTTAGGGCATCAATGATCATTCCGTTCGTGCGCTCGACTTGGCCGTTTGCTCGTGGATGAGCTACTGACACGTACTTTATGACTATGCCCCTGTCATCGCAGAAGTCCCAGAACATAATGCCAGTGAACTGAGTGCCCAAGTCAGTGATTATACTATTGGGGATCCCAAATCTGTGTATGATTTGATTAAGGAACTCCACAGCCTTCTCGGAGGTTGCTTTGACCAGTGGCATGTATTTGATCCACTTCGAGAATTTGTCGATTAGCACGAAGACGAACTTGAAGTTGCCGGGAGCCGGCTTAAATGGTCCGATCATATCGAGGCCCCAGCAGGCGAAGGGCCAGGACGAGGGGATAGTTTGAATCTCGTGAGCAGGTACGTGGGTCTTCTTAGTGAAGAACTGGCATCCTTCACAATGTCGGACCAGTTTCTCGGCATCGGCGACCGCGGTTGGCCAGTAGAAACCTGCTCGGAAGGCCTTCCCGACCAGTGTTCTTGAGGCCGCGTGGTTGCCGCAGGATCCGGCGTGTATGTCATCCAAGAGCTTGATGCCGTCATCTTGGGATATGCATTTGAGCAGCACTTCGGAACTTGCGTTCTTTCGCATAAGTTTGCCATCCACCAGTATGTAATTCTTGGATCGTCGAATGAGGCGCTCGTTCTCCGTTTTGTCCTGATAGTCCAACCCGTCCGATATATACCTGATGAAAGGGGTGCGCCAGTCACGGCCTGTGGTTGTCGGAGTAGTGTCGTCTATGAGCATTGCCTCATTAGGTTGCTTTTCGACCAGGTCTGTGCCCACACTTGGCTCATGGATGTCCTGAACGAAAACACCTCGCGGGATCTAGGCCCGAGATGACCCTAACTTTGACAGCGCATCCGCTGCCTGGTTCTTATCTCGGACCACGTGGATGTACTCTATGCCATAGAAGTTGGATTCCCATTTGCGGATTTCTTTGCAGTAGAGGTCCATCTTCTCGTGGGTTGCGTCCCATTCCTTGTTGAGCTGGTTGATAACTAAAGCGGAGTCGTCGTGGACGTAGAGGCGTTTGACTCCCAGTTCGACGGCTAGTCGTCTGCCGTGTAGGCATGCTTCATACTCGGCGACGTTGTTTGACGCCAGAAAGAGGATTCTAAGGACGTAACGTAGTTTGTCCTTGTTTGGCAACACGAAAAGTATCTCAGCGCCGGCACCGTTGATGTTCAAGGACCCGTCGAAGAACATTGACCAGTGGTCGGAGACGTCGGAAACGAGAGGCTCGTTGAGGTCCGTCCACTCTGCGATGAAATCGACCAGGGCCTGAGACTTGACTGTGGTGCGGCTCTGGAAATCCAGGGAGAATGGGCATAATTCCATTGCCCATTTTACAATTCTGCCGTTGGCATCTTTATTGCGCAGAATGTCCCCTAGAGGGAAGCTGGTGGTTACCAAGACCCGATGGCCGTCGAAGTAGTGCTTTAGCTTCCTCGACGTTATTAGGATGGCGTATATGAGCTTCTGTATTTGTGGGTATCTGGCCTTGGACTCGTTTAAGACTTCGCTTATGAAATAAACGGGTCTCTGGACCTTGTAGACGTGACCTGGCTCGTCTCGCTCAACCACTATTGCCGTGGAGACAACCCTGTCGGTTGCTGCAATGTAAAGGAGTAGGTCTTCATTGTGCTGAGGTGCTGTGAGAACAGGCGGTGAAGTGAGGAAAGTCTTGAGCTGGGTGAACGCAGCGTCAGCTTCCTCTGTCCAGGAGAATTTTTCCGACGCCTTCAAGAGTTTGAAGAAAGGGAGGCCTTTTTCTCCTAGTCTTGAGATGAAGCGGCTGAGAGAGGCCATACATCTGGTGAGCTTCTAAATATCCTTGACATTCTTAGGTGGTCGCATGTCGAGCACTGCTTTTACTTTTGAAGGATTCGGTCGTATGCCGTCGCGGCTGACAACGTTGCCGAGTAGTAGACTAGAAGGGACCCCAAAGATGCACTTTTTGGGGTTAAGCTTCCACTTGTATTTGTTTAGTGCCTTAAAGGTTCGGTCTAAGTTGTCGATTAGGGTGCTTGCATCCCTTGTTTTGACGACGACATCGTCTACATAAGCCTCGACGAGGTCATCACGAATCTCGTCGTGGAGGCATTGCTGGATGGCCCGTTGATAGGTGGCTCCGGCGTTTTTGAGTCCAAAGGACATGGTCCTGTAGCAGTATGCGCCGAAAGGAGTAATGAAAGACGTTTTGATCTGATCATCTTCCTTTAGCGAGATCTGGTGATAACCAGAGTAGCAGTCTAGAAAAGAGAGGAGTTCGCATCCGGCCGTTGAGTCGACCACCTCGTCGATGCGAGGGAGACCAAAAGGATCTTTAGGACAGTGTTTATTGAGATCAGTGTAATCAACGCACATTCTCCATTCATTGTTCTTTTTGCGTACAAGAACCGGATTGGCGAGCCAATCGGGATGATACACTTCTTTTATAAATCCGGCTGCTAGAAGCCGTGTTATTTCTGTCCTAATAGCCTTCTTTTTGTCACGAGCGAACCATCGCAGCTTTTGCTTGATGGGTCTTGCGGTCTTCGAGACATTTAAGGAGTGCTCGATCAGGTTTCGTCGGATGCCGGGCATGTCTGCGGGTTTCCATGCGAAAACGCTCACGTTGTCCCTTAGAAACCTGACGAGCGCGTCTTCCTATTTAGGGTCCAGAATGGCCCCGATGAGGGCCGTCTTCTTGGGGCTATCATCGACCAGCTGTACTTCCTTGTATTCCTTGGACTTTGAATTCTTCCTAGCGGTCTCCTGCTCGGGTAGTCGGAGCTGGTCAGGAGGGAGCTGTGCAGCTTGGGCTGCTGTTTCTGCCATGCGGATTGAAAGATCAATTGCTTCGGTGATCTTGAAGCTTTCCTCCTCGCAAGTGTATGCGGTGTAGACATTGCCTCGAACAGTTAGGACGCCCTTTTCTGTAGGCATTTTGAGGACCAGGTATGAGTAATGTGGAACTGCCATGAACTTTGTCAGCGATGGTCGGCCCAGTATAGCATGGTAAGTTCCATCAAAGTCGGTGACCACAAAGTTGACGAACTCTGTTCGAAAGTGGTCGGATGTTCCGAACTGGACAGGCAGCGTTATCTGTCCGAGGGGTATTGAACTTTGACCTGGCAGGACTCCCTAGAATTGAGCGTTGTTGACGGTCCTTAAGTATCAAATTTAATTATCAAATAAACAAAGAAAAGGATCCAAATGAAATCAGCATCTAGACTTAGGGTTTTATCTGACAGAATTCCATGAGTTTTGGTGTTTGTCTATTTCTGCAGGGGGTTATCAGGAAATATGAAAGAAAGGCCCACACGTCGGGTTTACATAGAGATATTAACGTGCCGCGCAATTTTCTACCATCTAGAAGACTCCAGAAGCCACGGGAACGAACGGGAGGCCGATCGGGCCCGGGGGCAGGGCGCCCGCCCAAGTCCCTTGGGTGCCCGCCCAGCTACAGTAACCAATCAGCTTCAACTTCGCGGATCATGCTCCACCAACCTAATACTTCAAGGAAAACCACACGATCAATGTCGGTTTGATCCGACGGCCCAGATTCATCTGAAAAGACTATATAACCAGACCCCCTGGCCCTTAGAGGAGGCACCCCTTGATCATTATTCATTATTCATAGACAGAGCAAAAGCTAGGGTTTAGAGATGAGAGCTCTCCTCTCTTCTCTAAACTAGAGTAGATCTAGATAGTAGCAAGATGGAGAGCGAAGGAGGATTAGAGGAGAGGCCGGCCTGTCGGTTCTTCCTCCGGTTGTACTTCGTCATGATCAAGCTCTAATCAAGCTTGCTCATGGGATGACTCTGGTAATCTACTTCTAATTCATTATGCAATTACTAATCATGTATGTTCTGGTTCACAACTCTTTTGAGTACTTCTAATCTATAGGACGCTATAGGTGAGAGTTGTAGTATAGGTGTAAGCGTGGTGCTTAGACCTAGATTACTTGTGGATATCCCCTATCTAGCTGGATCGTGTGGTAGGCCGCGTAGGTGACAGTTACGTTGGTCCTCTGTAGTCCACCTCTCGTTAGCAGGACGGGTAGGGTTTATCGTCCTAAGGATAAGCATCCTTTGTGGTGTACTCTTATCACGTGGTTCGTCCTAGACATAGACATACCCCTTTGAAGTAGAGAAACCATAGTTACCCTCTCTATTCTGCTACCATTGCCCATATACTAGAATTGCTCTATTCTCTATTCCCATATTATCACTCACTGTTATCTTACCTTTAATATTGTTCTTATTCGATTCTACCATCTTTCCTATTTACACCTATTTACTTATCTTGGTTAAGTTAGAGCGTAGATCAGTTCTCCCGTTTCCCTGTGGATACGATAAAACCTTTAACCAGGTAAAAAGCTTCAGCGGTATCCGTGCGCTTGCGGATTATCTGTGTGCGTATAAATACCATAGTACACTCTAGTGCCATGCTGGGGATGACAACCTAGTATTCAAGTGGTGTTAGCGAGTGTCAACAAGCATTTTTGGCGCCGTTGCCGGGGAAACGGTTGCTGAGTTGACTACGAACTAGCTTAATCATTTTCTAAAAAAATAAAAAAATATATATATTTCCTTTGCCTCATCTCTTCTATTCTTTCTCCTTATCTAATCCTTGATCTCTGGTCTATCATGAATTCAAACATGTCTATCTATGAATTTCATAGACCTACGGGCACACATCTCGAACCACCAAAATCTTCAAAGCCTATCATAGCATCTAGTTTTGAGATAGACCCCGAATACATAGAATTTGTTCGAAAACAACCTTTCTCAGGAGAAGGTGAGGAAAACCCATACACACACCTAAGAGAGTTTTATAGAGTCTGTGACCTCCTTCGCATAGAAGGCATGTCCGACGAGACCTTTAAATGGAAGCTCTTTCCGTTCTCTTTAACAGGAAAAGCTAGACATTGGTATAAACTCAAAATAGGGAGTGTTCATGGAGATTGGAAGGAGTTACATAATAGTTTTATTTCTAAATATTTTCCAATCTCCAAAGTGGCAGAACTTCGGCGTGAGATTATTTCTTTTAGACAACTGGAAGAAGAATCTCTTAGGAAATCATGGGACCACTTTATTAACCTTACTCTCACTGGCCCAAAGCTTTCTATTCCAGAAGAAGTTCTTCTAATTCACTTTTTTTGAGGGCCTTAGTGGGGAAAATAAGCAAACCTTGAATACGGCCTCTAGAGGATCCTTCTATCACCTACCTGCTAGTGAAGCTTGGAATTTGATTGATTTATTAAGTGGAAAGTCTCCTAGCTTTTATATCCCTGAGAAAGAGACAGAACCAGTTCCTAGACAAGAAGAAGAAGTTTCAATAGCCAGATTTCAGATGCTGATGGTTTAGACTTCTGGTTCCATAAGAGACCTTCAAGCAGGGATAATTCAAATCCTCGCAATAATGGTTCTCTTAGAGAATGTCCTGGTTCCTGTTATGAAGAAGTCGAGGATGACACATCAAGTAAAGGAGAGCTAAGCCATATTGAAAATTCTAACACCTCCCCTTTCCTGATCACAAGTTCTAAATGGCTAGAATGTGTAGAATGGATGGATAAGGAAGAAGCCTTAATGAATTCTGACTTTGGTTCAATTTCAAATGGTGAGTTCTTGACTCCCTTTGAAGGTGAGATTCATCCAACTACAGAAGAGGACATAAGTGAGACCAATCCAAGAGAAACTCTGAACATTCAGATTGGAGACGAAGATAACATTAATGAGCATGGAATTTATTTCATAGCCACTTTGTTTACTCCATGCTCATATGCAACATCTTCCCAATCTATTGGTCTCTCCAACATCACCACATTTGAGATCTCCAACCCCCTCTTCCTTTCTATTTATAAAAACTTTAAAAGGGCGGTTGTCGATGCATATGTCTATAATAAATATTGCAGATCTCGTTGAGTTGATCTTGATTTAGGTCAGCGTTGGAAGGGAAACCACTTCGCCGACATAAATTGATGGTTTCCCAAGGACAAGCTTAGTGTCCTAAAATAAGCACTGATCAGATCGTAACATGAGTTTTTAATTATTTGCAACATTACCTTGTGTATTGAGCATATAAGGATAATTGTAAAAATATTCCTTCGGGTATTCTTGTCACTAACCTTTACAGGATTGGAGCAAGAAGATCGGATGAATGACAAGCACAAGGTATGTCCAACCAATCATCATACAACATTGAATTAAATTCATCCAAACTTGAATTCTGCAAAATTCAAGCTTGGGGGAGTACTTTACATAAAAACATCCTTTGCCATGTTGCTATGTTGGTTGTCCCTACCTTTAAGACATGCTCAATTTGTTAAATACTAATCACACTACTTCATCTCCACTTGAGTAGATCTCTATAAATGCTGTCATGTTACCTTTGTCTATTTACTAGTAAGAGTTAGTTTGGAAGTACTGCACATACTTCTATTGGCTTTTAAATTAAGCATGGTGCTTAGGTTAAATAGCCTTCCTTAATCTGATTAGACATGGAGTCTAGTTCGGTTATTGAACTAAAAACTGCTTGAGTAGATATTGGTATATTGTGTCGGACTAACCCCTGCAGGAAAACTTTCAATATCGACCTAGGAAGTCCTGAGATAAACTCACATCAGAGACGAAGAGAGTGACACAAGAAGTTTAACAATTTGCACAAGAAGGACATAGCTCATTCATCATAAAGAGATGATCCATGGAGGGTGCCACAAACACGATGCACAAGCACTAAGAAAGGAAAGCTTCCACAAGGTGATACTACACCATCACTCTTCAAGCAAGGTAACATCTTAAGGTTCTTGACTATCACTTTTATAAGCTTCTCCTTGGTTCTGGCGTTCATATAAATAAAAGAGACAAACATGTATGATTTACAACTCTAGATTAACCAACCCAACTGATTCAACATGTTTAGTCCTTTAATCCTTGTTCTTAGTACTACCTCCATGATCCCATACTGCTAATCATATGAGCTAAAATGTTACACATTCAATCATTGAGAGATATAAAGAAAAAGACATAGATAGATTATCTTTCCATAAGGTTGAGCGATCTGATCTGACAAATGTTATAAGTGCTACACTCATGAACTTTTCATCCATCAACTTTGTCTTGCTCACTATGCTTAGGGTTAGAGAAGAACAAATATACTTTAGGTTCTGTTGGTGTTTTCTACCAACAGGACCCATGCACTTGATCTCTGCCTTGTCTCTATGAGCAGGTACACTTCGAGCAAAACACGGAGGAGTTTTATAACTCTCAGACTGTACCAAGTGAAGGACCTGGATCTACGAGCACAAACACACTGAGCAGGATACTGCCAACACCGCACTTCGAACTACTGGGCAACACAAAGAACATGGGTGACACCGTATCAAGAGGTGCAGACGTCAAGGTCCGCACCTGAATCAAATGACGCACCTGAAGAATGAACACGGTGAGAAGTCTTGTTAAGAAGACTTAAAACATTAAACCATCGCCGAAAGGTAAGATCAGTAGTTATCCATATTTATCCTTTCTGCATTCCCTTTTCCCTTTAATTATTTACTTTTCTTAAATAGATTATTAGTTAATCATGCTATCTTGAAAAGAAAATAAAAATGTTAAAAAATACTAAGCCCCATGTGTGTATACGAGTGGCATAAAACCCATAAGTACCTTCACTGTGGTGGCAAAAAAATAAAATAAATATTTCTTTTCTGCTTTATAAAATAAAAATATAAAAACAGGGAGTAATATTTATTGAGGAAGCTCAACATGATGAAGGCTAGATATTTATGCTAACACTTAATTAGTTCCACAAGCTTTGTTGTCTATTTGAGCTCCACAGAATTTAAGAATCAAGAAAACTAGCAGACGGAGGACATTCTAATCGCTGTCAGAATGTTGCTGACTTTCAAATACACCTCTGCCACCTGCTAGCTACATCAAGAGAAATAACGTTAAAATTCAGCTTGGGGGAGAGCACCCTCATTTATCTCGCTAAGTATTTTTACCTATCTTTATACTTATATAATATTAGAATATTAAAATACATAAACTATGAAAAACCAAATAAAGATTTTGTGCTTATATATATCTTTTGCTTAGTGTGTTTAATAAATAAATAATGTGGCTATGCTAATCTGAATCTTAATAATAAAACTCTAGCATGGATATGATGAATAGGTGCTCTGCCTAATTTGCAAATTTGAAGTTCTCTCTCAAGTTTAGACATAACTGTTATAATTTAAAGCTTGCTCTAGATCTAAACTTGTGGGATGACAACTTGATCTGAAATCTAAGTTGTTAACGGATATGATATGGGAAGGTTGACCTGCTGTTTATCTGTTCCTAGAGATGCTAGAATTCTAGAGAATTTTATCTTTGAAAAATCTTTAAAATATTGCATGATGAGTTCCTGTATGATGAAAGTTTAAATTCCTACCACAGCCATATATACATGCTTGCTAGACTTTGAGCCACACATTTATTATTTACTGCTTATGAGCATTGAGTGTGGTCAAGCTGTGTAGACCCTTAGGAGCTTGTCATGTGGTTAAATCAAGATTCACTTGCACATTCACTCATATATGCTACTTCTACTCCGGAAGTACCATCCACATATATCCATCCATGTCCATCTCCAGAACCACCCAAAAATATTCTACTCCTAATCCGGGAGAGAATAGCCAAAAATATTTCTGTTTTCCCTTGTGAAATAAATGCTCAAGTTATCTTGCTACTACCACTTGCTATATTATCTCAAGAGATGAGTGCTCTGAAAAAAAAGAAAAGAAAAAAAAAGAAAAAAATAAATAAATGAGAAAATAAAAAGGGGCAAGTGCCCAGAACCTCGAAAGAAAAGAAAAAATAGTGAGACGAGAGGTAAAAATGGACAAGTGTCCGACAGTAGAATTAGGGGTACAGGATACCCACCTGAGAGGAAAGAAAAATGAAAGATAGAGCATCTCATTCTCCTCATAAAGTTTCAAAAAGCAAGGAAGGTATGTATCCCCTCAAAAGAGCAAAAGTAGAATTAGACTTTCACCATTGTTATCACCATCATCACCATACACTATTCATTCGCCACACATGCACATCTTGATTTGGCTTATTGATTTGTTTCTTTGGATCCATGGTTTGACTATACAATAAATATCTTGTAAGTATGTATACTTTATCTCCCACCTATGAGCTCCAGATAGCCTTATTAGAGTAGGGTGAGAGAGAAGGCAATGTCACTATGCCTTATACCACAAATACCATATATCTTGAGAGAAGACATATACCATCACTGCCTTGGTAAGGATCCAGAAATACCACAAAAGAGAGATTTGAGAGAATCATACAAGGAATCTCTGAGTTTTATTTGAAAATCTGCAAAAACACCAGAGCTATAGCTGATCAAGAATAAGAGACATGGCACTTGACAAGACTGTTCTATCTTTTAACTACTCAAGATGGAAGTGACGGTTACAAGTCCCATGGTGAAAGGTAAAGTAAGTAAGTTTTAAGTCTTGACAGTTCACTCTAACTCAGAGATGAGATCTTCATTTAAAAGCATGTGTACCGTCAAATTTTAAAGATATTGCAACAACTTCTGATCCATTGCTAAGTCTATCCTTGCTCAGGGACGAGCAAGAGGTAAGCTTGGGGGAGTTTGTTGACGGTCCTTAAGTATCAAATTTAATTATCAAATAAACAAAGAAAAGGATCCAAATGAAATCAACATCTAGACTTAGGGTTTTATCTGACATAATTCCATGAGTTTTGGTGTTTGTCTATTTCTGCAGAGGGTTATCAGGAAATATGAAAGAAAGGCCCACACGTCGGGTTTACATAGAGATATTAACGTGCCGCGCAATTTTCTACCATCTAGAAGACTCCAGAAGCCACGGGAACGAACGGGAGCCCGATCGGGCCCGGGGGCCGGGCGCCCGCCCAAGTCCCTTGGGTGCCCGCCCAGCTACAGTAACCAATCAGCTTCAACTTCGCGGATCATGCTCCACCGACCTAATACTTCAAGGAAAACCACACGATCAATGTCGGTTTGATCCGACGGCCCAGATTCATCTGAAAAGACTATATAACCAGACCCCCTGGCCCCTGGAGGAGGCACCCCTTGATCATTATTCATTATTCATAGACAGAGCAAAAGCTAGGATTTAGAGATGAGAGCTCTCCTCTCTTCTCTAAACTAGAGTAGATCTAGATAGTAGCAAGATGGAGAGCGAAGGAGGATTAGAGGAGAGGCCGGCCTGTCGGTTCTTCCTCCGGTTGTACTTCGTCATGATCAAGCTCTAATCAAGCTTGCTCATGGGATGACTCTAGTAATCTACTTCTAATTCATTATGCAATTATTAATCATGTATGTTCTGGTTCACAACTCTTTTGAGTACTTCTAATCTATAGGACGCTATAGGTGAGAGTTGTAGTATAGGTGTAAGCGTGGTGCTTAGACCTAGATTACTTGTGGATATCCGCTGTCTAGCTGGATCGTGTGGTAGGCCGCGTAGGTGATAGTTACGTTGGTCCTCTGTAGTCCACCTCTCGTTAGCAGGACGGGTAGGGTTTATCGGCCTAAGGATAAGCATCCTTTGTGGTGTACTCTTATCACGTGGTTCGTCCCAGACATAGACATACCCCTTTGAAGTAGAGAAACCATAGTTACCCTCTCTATTCTGCTACCATCGCCCATATACTAGAATTGCTCTATTCTCTATTCCCATATTATCACTCACTGTTATCTTACCTTTAATATTGTTCTTATTCGATTCTACCATCTTTCCTATTTACACCTATTTACTTATCTTGGTTAAGTTAGAGCGTAGATCAGTTCTCCCGTTTCCCTATGGATACGATGAAACCTTTAACCAAGTAAAAAGCTTCAACGGTATTCGTGCGCTTGCGGATTATCTGTGTGCGTATAAATACCATAGTACACTCTAGTGCCATGCTGGGGATGACAACCTAGTATTCAAGTGGTGTTAGTGAGTGTCAACAAGCGTCGTAGGGCTTTAGCTGTGCCGGGGTTATCTTGAGAGCAGACAAGCTATTGAGAAAGAGGATGTCGATGGAGCTTCCCCCGTCGATGAGCACGCGCTTGAATCTGATGCTATTGATGCAAGGATCCAGTATTAGAGGGGAACGTCCTGGCTCCGGGATGGCGGCCCACTGATCCTTCCTGCTGAAGGAGATCTCCCTGTGCGACCTGGGAGGAAATTTTGGATCGGCGATTAGGCCATCCGTGCTGTCTATGTTGAGGCAGGCTCTTTTTAAGAGTTTTCTTTCTCGCTTAGACTCGATGGAGACCTTGCCCCCGAAGATAGAGTGGACCACGTCGGTGGGACTGACATACTGGTGTCGTGGGTCCCTATCCTGGTCCTCGTCCTCGTCTTCGTTGTCGCGCCCGTCCTGTTTCCCGTTTTTCTTGGAAGGGGTCTTCTTGAGCAGCCCGCCGCGTATAGATGCTTTTGAGGACGCGACATTCCTCCATCGTATGGTTAGACTTTGGATGTAGTTGGCATGGTCCCTTCAATATCTTGTTGTAGTCTTTCTGGTAGTCTCGCCGCCCGTTGGGACGCTTGACCGTATTCACCTCGTGGTCGTGGTCACGAGGGCGCTTGCCTCTGAAGTCATCACGATTGTCACGCCGCCTATCCCAACCTTCTCTGTGGTCGCGGTTGTCAGGGCGACGATGGTTCCTGTTGTCGAAACGACCACGACTGTCGTCTCGTCGAGGGAGCTGGTCGGGACCTCTTGCATCGTCCCGGATGAGCTTTTCTGCGTCGTCGGTGTCGGCATAATTTTTGGCCGTGGCAAGGAGTTCGGCCATCGTCGTTGGCCTTTTGCGCAGTAGCTTGTTTCTCAGTGCTTCGTGGAAGCGTAGCCCTTTAATGAAGGCAGATATGGCCTCATCGTGCGAAATTTTCGGGATTTTGAGGCGCATATCCGAGAATCGTCGGATGTAGTCGCGCAGAGGCTCATTTTTCCTGTCCCTTATCCTCTCGAGGTCGTACTTGTTCCCGGGCTGCTCGCAGGTAGCGATGAAGTTGTCGATAAATGCTTGGCGGAGTTCTTCCCAAGAGTCGAAAGAGTCCTCGGGCAGGCCCAGGAGCCATTGATGACCGGCCTGGTCGAGGACGACCGGGAAGTAGTTGGCCATGACGTGCTCATCTCCTGCTGCTGAACGAACTGCGATCTCATAGAGAGTGATCCAGTTTTCTGGGTTCTCCTTGCCGTCGTATTTTTTGAGCTTCTCGAGCTTGAAGTTTCGGGGCCACACGACCTGGCGAAGATGTGAGGAAAATTGTCTCAGGTCGGGAGGACCGTGCGTGGCGTCGTACTCAATGCGACGCAGGTTTTCGTGCACTGCTCTTTCCGTGGCGCGCCTGTTGATGCGGTCCCGGGCGTCCTTGGGAGGGATGTTGTGTCGTAAATCCCTGTCCTGGTTCACTTCCTAGCCGCGGCCACGATTCTGCTCGCAGTAGCCGCCGGCGTCCCGACCACCGTTATCGCATCGTGAACCCCTCCGACGATTATTGGGGGAGCGGCTATGGTGGTGCTCGCTGGGTTGCAGTGAGGTCCGGCTGCGATGAGTGTGGTCGGAGGAGACATCTGCATAGGAGATAGCTTGGACTCTTTTAAGCAGGGTGGCTGTCTGTCCCATCGCGGCGATCAGATGTGTGCGTACGCTGGATCGGACACCCTGGCACTCGGGAGTGTCAGGGAGTCGGTCTAAGTTTGCCATAGCAACGGCCACATTAGCGCTTGGCGTTTTGTAGACTTGTTGATCCTCGACCATGTCGAAAGCGTCGCTGAGGTTGTGCGGCGGTAGTTGTCATTCCTCGTCCGCGCGTCGTCGGGCGCGGTCGGCATTCCGCTGCTCGCGGAGCTGCCTCTGCTCGTCAGTCTCTCCATTGACGACCGTCTCATCGCCACTGACATTGAGGACGAGGTCTCCTCGCCGGGGTGGGAAGACCGGGAAGCTAGAGAAACCCGGAGGGTACGGTGGTAGATCCAGGTCGTAGTCTTCGTCCTCGGAGTTTATAACTTCGGTGGGAACGGATCCAGTGCTGGAGCTTGTGCTGGAAGCCTGGCCATCCCGTAGTTCTCGGATCATCACCATGTTGACGTAGTGACGAGCTGGTCGACCGCTCTGTTTTGGCAACCAACCTGTCCCGTTGAACGGGGGTTGGATGTGCCGTGAATATTGAACGGCTGAGTTGTTTAGCCCGTAAGGGAAAACTTGATCTGGATCAGCTTTGAGTTCGACGGACCGTCCTGAGGGGGTGGACCGTCCTGAGACGTACCCAGCCGTTCGTGTGTGACGACACGAGTTGGCCGGCAGGAATTAAAAAAATCCGTCGACGCGCCTTGATCAGACTGGCGCGAGATCCCATCTACTAGCCGAGAAGCTTCGAGAAGCTTGAGATCAGCGCGATTAAGGGCTCGGAAGAGGTCCGAGCTGTCGACCTTCTTTCCCTTGTAACGAGAGAGTGCTGGTCGAGTGCTCGGTGTCATTGTGGTCGGAGCCGATGCCGCCGTTGTCCCAGATTGGATCCGGGTTTCTTCCGAAGCCGTGGCCGTGAGGCTGCCGCCGCGAGTCGTCCACGTAACCTGGCCGACAGTGAACGTGAGGCCTTCAGGCACGGCCGCAGAAGCTGGAACGATGACCATCTTGCTCGTCGGAAAAGCTGTACGCACACCCCCTAGCTGGCGCGCCACTGTCGACGAAAGCTAGTCGGCAGTCTACCTTGGGGTATACCCACGGTAGTACTTTATCGGTAGACGGTGCGCAAGCTACGAACTTGATGGTGACGCAAGACACGGACAAGCTTTTTATCCTGGTTCGGCCGCCGTGTGGGCGTAATACCTACGTTCTGCGTCTGGTTGTATTGATCGTATTGAGAGAATAATGTGCCCTAGGGGGGCCCCTTGCCCCTCCTTATATAGTCCGGAGGGCAGGGTTACAGATCTGGAAACTAATCCTAGTCGGTTACAATTGTCATAGATAGTTTGATATCAATTCCTATTCTAACCGACTAGAATCCTGCTTGATCTCCACGTCTTGTTTCCTTGCGCGAAACTCCGAGCGATCGGATCAAGCCTCGAACTTGTCTCGTAATGGGCCAAGCCTCCTGGCCCAAGTCTAGCCGTAAGGGTATAGGGGTTTATACCCCCACAATAGGCGATACGGTGGTAGCGTGCCTGCCTACCTAGTTCTATCCATTATGCCAAGGATCTAATCTGAGCATGAGATCGTTAGATTTCATATTTTGCTTTCCACAGTGGTTGGTCCATAGCTGTGCTAAGCTAAGGCTAGTGTCGGTAGAAATTTCATTACAGTTTTATCTACATTTATTTAATATGTGTTGCCACTTACCACATAAGTTTTTTCGATGACATGATAATATTTGAAAAAAAGAGAAAAATGAGTTTCATAAAGATGAAGCTGTCTTTGCTTGGTTTCTAGGTGAGTCATGTAATTAAATATCCACTGATCCCTTAAACGGTTGTTTAGTTTGTTTAAACCGCATTGAAATGGTAAATGGACGCTAGCCATATCATTTATGCCCTAATGGTGAACTAAATGGTTAGACTGTTTAAACCCGTTTGAACTATTAAAAAAAATATAAACTGTCTAAACAAAATCGAGTTAAACATGTTTAAATGAGCTTAATGGCCACTTAATACATAATTTATTCAACATGGGATTACAACAACCACAACAAACACTGAACTAATTAGAATCATAAGTATATGAATTGTTTTTGGATTTATATTTCTTCCAAAAAGATTATTTGGTAAAAATACTTATTTTTTTACATGTG
Organism: Sorghum bicolor; assembly: GCF_000003195.3. NCBI lineage: Eukaryota > Viridiplantae > Streptophyta > Magnoliopsida > Poales > Poaceae > Sorghum > Sorghum bicolor. The sequence goes on from NC_012874.2 coordinate 19,484,120, forward strand.
TAAATATGTAGACTTTCTAGCATATTTGACTTTTACTAACATAATGTACACTGTGTACAAAACCGTTTAGGCCAAACAGCCTAAAACGCTAAACTAAGGGTGACCCCATTTAGCGTTTATATGAAACAAATAATAAAATTGTGCATCAAGAGTAGTTGTTTCATACATATTTCATTGCATTTTGTATTCTTCAAAGCAAACGATATGAGACTTCCCATTAAAAATAAACTAGCAAATAATTGTTTTTTAATTTAGAGAAATCCCTCACCCCCACCCTCGCCATCATGCGTTTTGGGGAATCCTCACCCTCAGCCACCACATCGGCCTCGGCACATGCACAACTGCCCTCACACCACCTCGCTTCATCGTCCTACACGCTGCCATTTGTAATGGTGTAAATAGTATCGATATTTTTGTTACCAATTATCTGACCAGAGGATTTTAGATACTAAATATATAAACCATATCAAAATCTAGATGTTTAATATGCATACTATATTAAAATATTTATTCAACAAAAAATATAGCTTTCTATAACCAAGTTGAATTATTCCTCTTGCGGATAGTGCCCATGGCCACTTGTGCCCACTCGTGAAGATATAGCCTTCAACTTTTCTGTGATCGTCCTTGTCTTGCTAAGGGATGCATTGTCATGAAGGATGGTATCACACGGTCCTCCCTCCTCCTCCGTCCCCTCCAAATGCTGCATCAGGCAACAACCCTAACCATATTTTTTTACAACAACAACATTTAATCTATAACGTTAAAGCACAATACAACAGTGTGGGAAGAGCATTGCCATATTATAGAGCAAGTTCAAGTAAAAAGAACTACTAATCTTCAATTGTAGACATAGTTGATGTTTCCGGAAAAAAAAGGGGTCCAGGACCCACGAGAAGTGGCCGCAACAGCGAGGGTCCTTATTCTCACATTCTGATAGCACAGCCGGTGCTCCCCTCGACTGTCTGATCATCCTATGTCTTTGAGGATATGCAATCTTGAGCCTTAGATATGATGTAAGCTCCAATGGGCTTAAGGAAATAGTTCCATAACTATCAGTGTCAAATCTGAGGACCTGCATCAACTATTGTTAGCTGTCAATCTGAGCACCATTGTTTTTCCACTTCCATGTCTACAAATTTGACTAAAAAAACAGATAGATGAAAAACATAAATTAGCTCTGCATGCAGAACACACCATTGAAGGGTTGAGATGGCGGACTAGAGGGGGGTGAATAGTCCTTTTTAAAACTTATCGTGCCGGCTAACCGAAACAAATGCGGAATTAAAACTATGGGTCTAGACAAGACTACACCCCTCTATCTAAGTTCTCTAGCACCTTGAAAAGATCCTAAACAAGCAAGCAAGGTGCTACCTTAGCAAGAGCTCACCTAATCAATTCTAGAAGCAAGGTCACACAAACCTATGCAACTAGTACTTTACAAACCGGGGGAGCTCCTACACAAACTAGTGAGGCAAAGCGCACAAAGCCTAAGCTCACTAGCAAGCTCAATAACAAGGCAACCAATGCCAAATTAGAGAGCGCAAATTACTTAGCTACACAAACTAAGCAATGTGACTAACAAGGTTACACAAACCAAATTAGTCACGCAAGGGAACTACTTCTAGCTACACAAGCAAGAAGGTAACTAGCAAGCTACACAAGCTAACTAAGTACAAGAGCAACTACACAAGCACAAATATATAAATGTAAAAACAAGCTTGTGTTAGGGACTTGCAAACCAATGGGAAGAACAAAGTTGACACGATGATTTTCTCCCGAGGTTCACTTGGTTGCCACCAAGCTACGTCCCCGTTGAGACAAGCTCCAAGGTTGCCGTCGGTCCTCTTGCTAGTGGTGACCCGCAAGTCACACTCTCCCACGTGGAGTGCTTACCACAAGCTCTAGCACTTGACCCGGCCGGACCAAAGTCGCTCTTCACATCTCGCTCAACTAGAGTTGCTCTTCGCGATCCCCACGGGGTGAGCACCGTACCCCTCACAATCTCTTCTCCGGAGCACCGCACAATCTCCTTGCGTGCTTCGACGGAGTCACAAGCCACCAAGCCGTCTAGGACGTGGCAACCTCCAAGAGTAACAAGCACCACCGGCTTGCAACACGAACACCTAGTGCCACTCGATGCAATCTCTCAAAGCAACGCACTAGAATCACTCAATAGCTATAGATTCGCACTCTTGCAAGCACAAGTGAGTTAGAGGCTTTCCTAGCACTCCACAAGGATGGACACTAAGTCCCAAGGGTGCTTAGCACAGGCCAAGGCCGGCCACCACTTCTATTTATAGCCCCAAGGGCTAAACTAGCCGTTGCCCCTTCACTGGGCAAAACACGAGGGCACCGGACGCTTCACAGGGAGCCACCGGACGCTCAACTTCCAGCGTCCGGTGCTCAGGCGTCAGCCACGTGTCACTAGCTGTTTGAACTCGACCGTTGTCGCCAACGCTACTGCGCACGCGCGCCTGCACAGCACCACCGGACGCTCTACTGCGTCACACCGGACCCGTGCGCAGAGAGCTCCACAAACTCGCATGGTCACCGGGCGCAAGCCACCGGACGCACCCTGAGCGTCCGGTGCTCTCCAGTCAGAAACACTTACTGACGTCACGTACCACCGGACGCATGAACAGTGTCCTGTCCGCGTCCGGTGCTAGCGTCCGGTGCTCACTCTATGCCTACGCCAGCGGCTGACAGTGCACCGGACTCTCTGGTCCAGCGTCCGGTGCTACCAACACCAGCGTCCGGTGAGTGTTTATTGGTGAGAACACTCCCGCAACTTCTCTAAATTTCCCACCGGCGCAATAGAAAATATACACTTCATTTTCTCAAAAGCGCAATAGGAACCCACACCCCTCTCAACCCTAGGAACTTCTCCTCCTTTGTAAAAGTGCCAACACCACCAAGTGCAAGTGTGTTAGCATTTTCACAAACACTTTTCTAAATGAGTTAGCCTCTCAAACTTGCCATGCCACTCGATCCTAACACGTATGCAAAGTTAGATCGCTCAAGTGGCACTAGATGACCGATATGCAAACAAGTTTGCCCCTCTTGATAATACGGCCATCTATCCTAAATCCGGTCATAAACTTCTCTACACACCTATGACCGGCGAAATGGAAATGCCCTAGGTTATACCTTTGCCTTGCGCTTTCCATTCCATCTCCTCCAATGTTGATGCAACACATGCACCAACCAATCACCAAATGATATGATACACTTCATATCATCATGTGACCGTATTGGTTCATCGATCTTGACCTCACTTGCTCTTCACCGTTGCCTCAGTCCATCGGCGCCAAGTCTTGCTCAAGCTTCACCGTCACACCCGGTCCCTCGCTTCAAAGTCTCTGACTTGCCCTTCACTCTTGCAACCGGTCCTATCAAGCCAAGCCTCATCTTGATCTTCTCCACCTTGGTCACATGACTCCATGTCATGTCTCATGTGCAATGAGCTCCTCCATCATCACATCAACACCTGTGGACTAATCTCTTGTGTATCTTACATAAACACTATTAGTCCACCTAAGTTGTCACTCAATACCAAAACCAAACAAGGACCTTTCAACCATCCAATTTGGAAGACATAGATGCTCAAAACAGTTATAGTTGTGATTGCAAGTGTCTTCGTGGTGGGCCCAAGAAGGACATCGAGCACTCCTGCATGGTTAAAATGTTGCAAAGACATCCCCAAAGCACATAGGTTGGGTACCACCATGGTGCCCAAGAGCGATGACCATGGGGAATCCAAGTGATTCAGCGAGTGAAGGTCAGAGATTGACCCACGACCTGTGGGAGCGCCATGGCCTTGTTGGTGCGATGATCGCGCCAAAGTAGCAACCATAGTTGCAGCTTTGGCGGAGGCGGAGGCTGAGGCTCAAGCGAGCTTTTTGGCGCCCATCTTGGACGTGCCTGAAGCTTGGCGTCAATGAAGGCATGAATCGGGTCGTGAGAGGCATCATTGTCGGTGAAGTTGAGGTGCACCACCTCGCTGCGGAGGCTAAAGGCGACCTGATCGTAGTCGAGCACCGCCTCGATTTGTTTCCACCCTTTGTTCCCCTTACCCCTACCTCACCGTCATCTCGATTAACCAGATTCTCACCACTATTGTTGAAGACATTGCTGACCATGCTCATGGCCTTGGCTTGAGATGGAAGGGAGCGTCACCATGTAGCCCCATAGCCATAGAGCAAATAAGGAAGAAGCACATGAGAAGGAGAGTGCTTTATTAAGATACTCACACACTGATTTGGAGGAGGCTCTTGACGACCACCATGATCGCGAGCAGCCGCCCACCTAGGTCACCTTATTCCACAAGAGGAAGTCTACTAGGTGGGGGAAAGGAAAGGGGGTGAGGAGAGATGGGGAAGCTGGCCCACCTACCCTAGAGCGGGGGGGGGGGGACTGAGTGCCACAGGGGCTCTCTCTCACAAGGAGGCTCCTTTTAGTCATAGTATTTGTGGTGTGGTTGAGTCAGCACCACCAACCATTGATCCTCACCATGTTGAACGTCCCATACATATAGCGAAGCCTTCATGAGAGCTTTTACGAAAGCAATGTTCACTAGTGATTGGCAATGGATAGACAATAACGCAACAACAACCATCTTATAGCCATAAGGTTTCATAGTTTTTTTTTGAGATAAAGTCAAGTCCTACCGATGAGGGTCCCTTTCCCTTGCTTTTTACATGAAACACTCCAAAATGTCAGGCTACATGTTGATTCATGCTTTGGTCGATAAGAATTTATCTTAGCTTGCATCTTTTGTTTCATATTTAGTGCTTTATAGATTTTATTAAAAGACCACATAAATTAAAATAATTCTAATAAAGAAACAAATAGAGCATGATTTTAGAAATTAATATAAAGCTGATTTCATATTTCTAAGAAAATTATCAATGAATTTTCAAAAGTTAAATAAGATTTTAGTATTTTTGAAATGCATTTTTTAGAGAATTATTTGGATATTTTTAGAAAAACATTTTCTTTATTTTTTCAATGAAGTTTAATCGAGTGTCAATATTTAGTTTACCTTTTTTTTATGTGATATGGCGCTATGTAAGACGGTTAATGTTATGTCAAACCTTTGTAAAACCGTCTTAAAGAACAAATCGAGCGGCTTTCTCTACAACTAAAAAGACCCGCGTGTTATCGTACTCGCTCTGCTAATGACCCCTTGTCATGAGTTAATCCCCCGTCACGCGCTAATCACCCGCTCCGCTTCCTCTATGCGCACGCCCGCGGAACCGTCGCCCCCGCGCAGCCCACGCACGACGTCCAACTACTTCCCTCCCGCCGGCACAAGCCCAACCTTTGTTTCACGCACGTCTCTCACGCCTCTCACGTCTCTCGTGACTAGCAGGCGGCGCGGCGATCAGGAGGAGGCAGAGCAGCGTGCAAACAGCGGAGGCGGAGCGGCGACCCTGCGGCAGAGGCGGCGCGGTGCCCAGGCGGCGTGGCCTCCTGGGCTGAGGCGGAGCAGCGACCCTACGGCAGATGCGGCGCAGCGTTCCGGTGCCCAGGACTTCGTTGCGCACTTTGCCGGCGAGGAGAACCACCAGGTGTGCCAATCCCTTCTCTTCCCTTCCTGCTGTGTGAAACGGAGCACCCAAACCCTCTTTAGCTAATTGGCTATTGCACTGAATGTATTATATGCCTCGCAGCTCCCGTAGTCCGGCCTCCCGTCCGGGCTCCCTGTGACCTGTGGCCTGGCCCTGCTCGCCTCTCGCCGAGCGCCCGGCCATCCAGTCGGACTCCAAAGCCTGCTGGTGTGCTTGCCTTTGTCCTTGAGCAAGGAGGAGCACGACGCCCAGGCTCAGCAGGTCCAACAGAACCGCCATCCTTTTGTTTGCATCATCCCTCAGCGATTTAGCTTCTCCCCCGTACTTGGTTGGTGATGTGATGGTGCTCTCTAGGTGCTTGTTGAATTGCCTGTGACTTCTCATATTGCAGCCTACCCTGTATGGTTATCATATTTAGGTGTAAGCTAAAATTGAAATCGGAATATTATCATTATCCAGATGTTTAAAATGCGTTAAAAATATTTTCCTATTGATATCAATGGTAACAGTATTTTAGCTCAGGCCACTAATTTAGTTGCTTGCCCATTCAGCTTTCAGATAATGATTTTTATTATTATTTTACTCAGCCTTCAGTTTTCCAATTGCTTCTGCCGTAATTGTTTTTCATTTGCTTTAGTTAGCTCTGACCCTACACTGAACCTTGGAACCTTTCTGCAACCTCTACTGCAACTACAAGATACATGTGATGCCTCTAAGAATGCTAAGAGTGGCTACAAAGAATTTTATAGTTTTCTTTTTTATATGTGCCACAAGCTCCAAAGTTCATATATATGTCATTGTGGTCAAGTGTTTAGAAAATTTTCTTGCAGAGTTTAGAAATGGCTAACGAGATTTGGGAGTAGAAAAATGAATGATAAAAAAGATAATAAATAATCAGTGGTTATTAGCGACTGAATTTAGAATGGAACGAGAAAAGAAGTAGGATAATATCAGTTTATAATGGAATGAGAAAAGAGCAGTGAGATAGCGAACCTTGTTTGTTTGTTTCTTCCAACATGCAGAACTGAAGTACAGATCAGCACGCCGAAGCACTGAATTGTGTGGCAATTCTTGGTTATTTCAATGGAAAATAGGGGCTCTCCTACACCACTGGGTGACAAGACTAACACTACTAATGGAGGTAAACAAAATACATGGGCATTTACTATATTTAATTTAACATATTGTATAATATTATTACAAATTATAATCAATGGTATATGAATGTAACACTGTAGAAAGCGATGCTGGACAGCGCAAGAGAGAAAGAGAAAAGGCTCGATGGCATGCAATGTCTCAGGAGAAAAGGGACGAAAAAAATAAAAAAACGTCGGGAAGCATACAAAAGAAGAAAGGAGCAACACCTACGTAATGAAACTACCAATGGTTGTATACTAGAATTGTTGGTGAATAATAATACCGATATTACTATTGATGTTTTTTATGTATGATGTGTCAATTGGTAGATGGTCAGACTGCATCAAACAAGGAAAATATGGATCCTAATGAAACAGATGATTGGTTGTATAGGAATGATTCCCTCCATGCAAACAACAATGATGATATACTTATGTCCAAAAGGTTATCAGGTAATTAAATTATTGTTAATATGGCACCAACGCCTACATTTTTGTGTTGGTGAAATTATTAGTAGCTTTATATACAACGAGAGGATCATTGATGGATATTTGGTGTGTCTCGGTTGTCTTGCTACTTTTTTAACTCAAACACAACTATGTAGGTGATGATGCAATTACCGCTCGCAACATAGTTAATCAAGAAATACAGTCACAATGCACCCATGTTTCAACAGTAGGCATAACCGATTACGATGCTTCACATAAGAGAGAGTTAACAAATGAGCAAGTCATGGCTGGTCGTGAAAGATTCAGGACGACATATGCAGACATGACTACAAGGTTTAGGAATACATATGCAAACAAGACACCTGAGCAACGGGAACAAAGGCGCAAGCAACAGAGGCTTTACAATAAAACTCCATCTCGAAAAGAGGCAATGAAAGTGACTACAAACCGCTCCAGGGAGGTGCAGAGACACACCTTAAACAATGAGTCCATTGCAATGGAAAATCCACTCTTTAATCCGAAGATGGTGTGGCCCGGTGCAAACTCATCTAGGCCTCATGGACCCATAGTAAGCCCCAGCGATTGGATTATCCCAGAATCTACTGCAACACCTATTTGCTTCCCACAACCTACTGAGGAGACAAATGTTGTTGTTGATGATGATGATGGATGCGGTGATGTACTACTTGGTCATATGACACATAGACAAAATGTTACATTTGGGCAAAGAAATGCATTATTAGCCCATCGTAACACTATGTTTGAGCGTCGCATCGGTCAAAACATGGGAGTAGCTAACAATGATGATGAATGCATGAAGATAGACCATGCGGATGAAGAAACGCCCTTAACTCAGTCAACCGTGACCAACAACAGTAAGTAACAAGACCTCCCTACCCCCGTTCCTTGACATGGAACAACTTTATTCCTATCTCAACCATGTCAATTATGTGATTGACAGAAAACGTTGGATCAAGCAATCAAAATGCATCAGCTACACCCACACAACTTTTATTTGATGACACTAGTATTTTGCACTACTTTTTGCATTCTTTATTTACTTTCCTTTAATGTTACCTAAGTTGTAATATATCATGGCACTGTGGTGATCACAGATGATGATGAGGGCGATATATTTGAAGAGGATGAGGAAGAGGATGAGGGATACTTGTTTGCTGGTCAAGGTATTTGTAAATAGTATTTGTAAACAAATACCTATTACCTTTCTAAACATCCACTCCTTTATCTGACCTTCATTTTTATGTTCAAATCATTTCAATAGATGAATCAGATGATGATGTCCAAAGTGATACTACTGAGGAAGACACAACTTCTAACCCTGAAGGACCTGACCCGTATGAGATGGTGTATAGTAACATGCCCCAAGAGACACATATGCTAAAACCTGTCCCAGATTGCCACCATTGTGGAGCGAAGAGGTTTCCAAAAGAACCTCCTGGGTTTTGTTGCCGCAACAGAAAGGTTGAGTTGAATGCACCCGTCGTACCAAACCAGCTCATGAGGCTTTGGACGAGCTCTGATGCGGATGCTAGGCACTTTCGTAGCAATATCAGGTTTTTCAATGGCCACTTCTCTTTCACTTCCTTGTATTGTCGCCTCGATAGTGCTACTGCTAACATTAGAAATAGTGGCATATATACCTTTCGTGCACATGGCATGATCTATCACAACATAAGGTCATTTGGTATAGAAGATGGTAAGGAGCCCAGACATCTTGAGCTTTACTTCTATGATGATGATCCGAGCCTTGAGCACCGGTATCGAAGGTGTCGTGAAGAGCAGTATAAAAAAGATAAAGAAGTTATAGACAGACTGGTGGCCATCCTTCGTGACAACCCGTACTCACAACATTTGAGGAGTCTAGGGCAAGCTGAACACCTCGAGGACTATCATCTTACACTTAACCTTGATCAGCGATTGGACCAAAGGACATACAACATACCGCTGGCTTCGGAGGTGGCTGCTGTTTGGATCGAGGGTAGTGAACTCCTTGGTCAATTTGAGAATAGTGTAGTCCTACATGGGAAAGATAGGAGCAGGCATGGCATCCGATCATACCATGGATGCTATGATGCTCTTTCATACCCACTCTTCTTCCCTAGAGGTGAGCTTGGATGGCATATGGATATCCCAAAGAAAGGTGTTACTATGGAGGATGTCAACGTGGCTCGTGCCCTGCGTAAGGCTCGTAGTGGTACTGAAGAAGAAGAAACAGGTTTGTTTATCTTCTTATACTTTTCATGTATATCAAACCATTATCACAAGAACACCTCTAATACCATAGTTTTTGTAGACTCTACGGGAAATTTATGTGTTTCTGTGCGTGACTACTACTGCTACAAGTTCCAGATACGACCAGGAATCTTTAATCCCATACTTCATGGCAAGCGTCTTTTCCAACAATTTGCAGTGGACACATACATCAAAATCGAGAGTTCTCGATTGGATTACATATGCAATCATCAAACTGAGATTAGGGCCGACCTCTACCAAGGATTGGTTGATAGCCTGCATGCTGGTGAGGGTAGATCAGAAGCTGTTGGAAAGCGGACCGTGATGCCTTCGTCGTTTATCGGAGGCCCGAGGGACATGAGGCGTAGGTACATGGATGCCATGGCACTGGTGCGAAGGTTTGGGAAACCAGACATCTTCCTGACTATGACATGTAATCCAAAGTGGGATGAGATCACGCGTGAGTTGTACCCTGGACAAACACCACAGGATCGTCCAGACCTTATTGATCGGGTCTTTAGGGCAAAACTGGAAGAGCTTAAGCACGTGTTGTTAAAAAAGGATATCCTTGGAAAGGTCCGTGCACACGTGTATGTTGTGGAGTTCCAGAAGAGGGGTCTACCGCATGCACATTTTTTGCTAATCATGGACAGACGCTACAAGATCACGTGCCCAGAGCAGTATGACCTACTCATCTCTGCCGAGCTCCCAAACAAGAAGAAGTATCCAGACTTGTATAAAATGGTTACAAAGCATATGATGCATGGCCCTTGTGGAGTACTTAATCGCAACTGCCCATGCACAAAGGGCCGTGAATCATGCAAGAACCATTACCCACGACCTTTCTGTGATGCCACATTACAAGGCAAGGATTCATACCCAGTTTATAGACGACGTGATGATGGTAGAAAAGAAAAAGTTCGTGGGCATGAGCTTGACAATAGATGGGTCGTGCCTTACAACCCATACCTCCTACGTTTGTTCAATTGCCACATCAATGTTGAAGCATGTGGGAGCATCAAGGCCGTCAAGTATTTGTTTAAGTACATTTACAAGGGTCATGACCGCACGTCTGTAGCTGTGAGAGAGGCTAACAAGGAGGACAATGAAGGAAACATCGATGAGATCAAACAGTACAGGGATGCTAGATGGGTAACTCCACCAGAAGCCTTATGGAGGATATATGGTTTTGATATAAGTGATAGGTCCCCTTCAGTGTTGTCCTTGCAGCTCCATCTTCCTGACATGCACATGGTATCATTTCATCGACGTGAAGGTGTTCGACGAGTGCTTAATCGTCCAGGTGTTGAAAGGTCGATGCTTACAACCTTCTTCGAGAAGAACAACACATCTGAACATGCCCGTGGTATATTGTATCGGGACTTTCCTGAGTACTATAAGTGGGACTCACAAGGTAAACAATGGATTAGGAGGGCGCAAAAGAATCATTTAAGACAGATTGGAAGAGTTGTATGTGCCAATCCGGCTGAAGGGGAGCGTTACTATCTTAGGGTGCTTCTAAATCATGTGGTTGGTGCTACCTCGTTCACTGATCTAAGGACGGTGTCTGGCGAACTCCTACCGACTTTCCGTGAAGCTGCAGAAAGAAGGGGCTTCATTGAAGCGGACAACACGCTGCACGAGGGCCTTGCTGAAGCTACTCTATGGATGATGCCATATGCACTGCGAAGGCTCTTTGCAACAATCTTGGTTTTTTTGTGAGCCGAGTGATGTATTAAAACTCTGGGAAAAGCATAAGGAGGCAATGTCAGAGGACTACAGGCGCAATAACCAATCAACCTTTGCGGTGGAGCAGATGGTCCTCATAGATATTCGAAAGTTGTTAGAATCAATGCAGAAGGACATAAAGATGTACCCACTTCCTGATATCGATGACACATATGATCCATCCGGTGATATTCCCAGGGAGATTTTTGAGGAGGCTAGCGTTGAGGCAAGCATTGATGACATGGCACTATCAAAGACCCTTAACAAGGAGCAGCGGGCTGCCTACAATGAGATTATGTCTGCTATTGATACCGATCATGGGGGTTTGTTCTTTGTGGATGGACCTGGCGGCACAGGAAAGACTTATCTATATAGGGCCCTACTCGCTACTATACGTAGTCAGAACAAGATTGCTGTGGCAACAGCAACATCTGGTGTTGCTGCGTCAATAATGCCTGGTGGTAGAACCGCCCACTCACGCTTCAAGATTCCCCTCACCCTCGATAATGGAGCCTTTTGTACCTTCACAAAACAGAGTGGTACTGCCAAGCTGCTTCAGACCGCATCCCTTATTATTTGGGACGAGGTGACAATGATGAAGAGACAAGGTGTTGAGGCGCTAGACAACAGCCTCCGTGATATCATGGACCGTCCTAACCTCCCGTTTGGGGGGAAGACTATGGTGTTTGGTGGAGATTTTAGGCAGGTTCTCCCAGTTGTTCGAAGAGGGTCTAGGGCACAAATAGTTGGTGCCTCACTGCGGATGTCGTACCTTTGGAATTCCATGCGACATCTCAAATTGGTGCGCAACATGAGGGCAAAGAACGATCCATGGTTTGCAGAATACTTGCTACGTATTGGGGGAGGCTCTGAGGAGGCTAATTGTAATGGTGAAATCCACCTTCCTGATGATATATGCATACCACAGAATGGAAAAGACGGTGATCTTGATATGTTAATTGACTGCATATTTCCTGCCCTCAATGCCAATATGTCAGACAAGAGCTACATCACCTCACGAGCAATATTATCTGCGCGGAACGACTCTGTTGATATGATTAACATGAAGATGATAAGTCGTTTCCAAGGGGATGAGATGGTGTACCATAGCTTTGATAGTGTCGTGGATGATCCACACAACCACTACCCATCTGAGTTCCTCAACACTTTGACCCCCAATGGTCTTCCTCCACATGTGTTAAAGCTTAAGATTGGGTGTCCGATCATATTGCTAAGGAACATCGACCCTGCAGGTGGACTTTGCAATGGAACCAGACTGGTGGTTCGAGGGTTCCAAAGAAATATTATCGATGCAGAAATTATGGTTGGAGACCATGCCGGAAAGCGAATCTTCCTACCACGGATTCCGTTATGTCCCTCGGATGATGAGATGTTTCCGTTCCAGTTCAAGAGGAAGCAGTTTCCTATTAGACTCAGTTTTGCCATGACGATTAACAAAGCACAGGGGCAGACTCTTCCCAATGTTGGTGTGTATTTGCCTGAACCAGTGTTCTCTCATGGCCAGCTGTATGTTGCGCTATCTAGAGCCACTGCCAGATTGAATATCAGGATCCTTGCTGTCCTGCCCAGTGATACGAATGATAAGAAAAATAATACAAAAATAAATGGTACATACACAAAAAATATTGTCTACAAAGAGGTCCTCACTCTATGAAAAGGTATTATCTTCTATTTTGTATAAATGTTATATTTTCTTACATTTGTGTCCTTTGTTACTAACATTTGTTGTATGATTGTATCCATTTGCATTTTAGATAATAGAAGAAGTCTGGGAACAATAGAAGACACGTAGCGTATGATGATCTTGTGTATATCTTATTGATTGGATGTACTCATTATATTATAATATATTTTTAATAACTATATGACTTTATGTTTAATTTGTAACATGATGATTATTATTTCTACCATGCCTCTTTTCTTCTATGGTTAATATTTAGCTTTATGTAAAAAAATATTAATGAATGGATGAGATTTTATATATGTTCTACACGTGAGGTTATCTATCATGAGATTCTATATATACCCGTAGCAACGCACGTGCACTTAACTAGTTAAAATAGAAGTCTTAAATCTGATTTTTTTTTATAATTGATGGAGGTAAATTGGACAGTTGGAATGTTAAAATTGATTTTTTTGGCATGAAAACCTCGACCGATCTGTCCGACTCCGATCTCTCTCCGAGTCCACTCCAAGCCTTTTCCTCCGCCTTCTCGCCATGGCGCCGCCCTGCCGCTCTCTACTCGCCCTCGCCGCTCTCCTACTTCTCTCTCTTTCCCTTGCCGCCGCCGCCTTCCAGTCCGACGAGCTCCTCCTCAACGACGACGACGAGTTCGAGGGCGTCGGCGCCCGCCCCTCCGTTCCCTCCCCGCCGGCGGCCCCGGCGATCTCCTCCTCCCGCCGCAGATCCGCGGACGCGCCGTTGCCCGGGGCAGGCGAGTCCAACGCAGTGCAGTTCACGCTCGAGCACGACCTTGGCGACGGCAAGGGCTTCGTCCCAGCTGGAACCTTCTCGGCCCGCCTCAAGACCTTCGCCCACGGCACGCAGGTGGGTCTTACCGTCTTAGTCTCTCTCTTTGGTTGCTATATCTTGGTTGTTTGGTTGGTTCGCCTGTATGGTTGGCCTGGTTACGCTCTGGTCAATGGATCTGGGATGGCTAGCTCTTAGCTAGTTCTGGATCGTGATTTCGGATGCCTTAACATTATTCGTAGATGTTCTGTTCCTGTTAGCTTGGTCGGGAGAGGTAGTGAATCATTTGCTTTGGGTTGTTATGATAAGTGTGAGTTGAGAATTGGATCTTATGATGGTGTATGTGTTCTACCGACAGTGCAACCAAGATATAGCTGACTATTAAAAAAAGACTAATATTTTTATTTAAATTAGAAAAGGGTATAAGATAATAATTAAAGAGCACTGATATCATATATCGTGCTGCCTCCAAATCATAAATCACAAGTAGATCCCATGAAGCTTAGTCTAGTGTGACATACAAAATTTGTGGTTAACACCACTAGCATGGGCCTGAGGTTGTTTAGCTTGGAAATTACTTAGCATTGTCTCATTTAGACAAATGACATTCCCCTACCATTAGGAAGGTTCTTTATATGTGGATAACTGAGTTGGTATTTGGTTATATGGAGAGTATCCCAGGGACAGGAAATACTCCCTCTGTTCTGTAATATAGCACATTCTAGCATTCAAAATTTGTCCTCAAATATAAGGCATTCTAGAAGCCAGAAATCAGTTTTGCATTTAAAACTTTCCATTTATCAACAAATCATCACTAATCTTGTTGATGATAGTGTCTTATTTGGAAATAAAGTAAGGGCACATGCGTCTTTTGTTTTCTCTCTTAATCTGTCCTAAAAGTTATAGAATGCACTATATTACAGGATGGAGGGAGTATTTGACATTAAATTAAAGACAGAGAATTGGCATGTAGATAAGGAAATAAAGTCTTCAAACATTAGACTATCAGCTGCTATGTTCAATTTCTTTGTTTATCTTACATACTGCGGAATTTATTGGGTGGGGACAGTGAAAACATCATCCCGATTTCGAATCATATGTTTCAAGATTTACAAGAATAATAATTACAAATGGACACGGGGCTGGGCATACAACAGATTTTTGGTGTGGTCTGCTGAATCACCATTAACTAAGCCTGTATTTTTACCCTGTATCTCATCCAATTATACAACAGCACCTCCTGCCTACATATATACTTAATTTCATATATGTCAGAAATAAACTCGGAACAGAGTTAGTCCTGATGATACCTCGCATTTAATCATGGCCCTAGCACATCACAACTTTTTGCATGTATGAAAATACCTTATATGCATTAACTTCCATGTCTGTTCCTGTTAAGCACATGATATCCAATTTTAAATATCTTTTACTTGTTTATCATTTTGTTAAAGTAATGCATACTCTATGCCTTGTAGTTGTACTTTAGAGGGGGATAGTACATGGGATTGCAATCTGTTATGAACTGAACACAATCAAAATCTGATCTGCCCAGAACCTTCATGGAATCATTCCTTCTCGTTTTAGCTCATATTTGCACAAGGCCTATTATTATAGTACCTTTTGGCTTCATTATTTTGGACTTTGATGTCTGCCCCAGTTTTCAAATGGCCCAAAATCACAGCAGCTTATCTAGATGCTTTCTACAGTGGTTTATTTTAATGGAACTGTGTTGCACAAAAGTCAAAAAGTAAAATGGAATGTTTATTCGTAACTGAGAGTTGGCAATACAATTTCACAAAGTTTAGGAGCAAGCCATAACCTTCCTTTGCAAAATGCAACATGCATTGATTAGGCTTGAAACTTTGGTGATCCTATAGTCTGTACATCATTTTGCTGTGGATTATTTTTTCTGTATACTTGATTCACTATATATGACAATAAGATTTATTGTGAATTATGTGCTTCCAGTAAATATTTACTTTCAATCAATGATGGTTGACTTTTGGTTATGTTTGCTAGAGTTCTAATTTGACCAGTTTCGTTGGTGAATATAACCACCTATGCTCACTGTAGATATGAGCTAAGAGAGCTAAATTTCTTATTTGACTTATGTTATGGATTTGTTAGATATCTAGTTTCTCACTTCAACAGTAAATGCTGTAAATGCAAGCGAGGAAAACTATTTCCCTAACTGTACTATTCTTATGGATCAGACCCTCACTAAGCTTCGCTTTACAAGGAATGATTTAAATGAGGATGATAAAGTGGCTTTCAAGGTAACTTCTTGTCCACAGTTTTTACCCTGATTTCTTGGACAATCTATTTTTTTCAACTAATTTGGTGCTTATGCATTTGTTTGTCACTGAAGAAACTGCTTCAGGAAGATGGCTTTTATACAATTAGGCTGCCATCTAATGTGTTGGACACTACAAAGAAACATAATGTTGCTTCTTCAATCAAAGCTGTAAGTTGACTACAGAGTTCATCAGTGTGTTTCTGTTTACTATGATCATAAAATAAGCCCAATACTCCAATTATCTGTTCTTCAAATCATTGTACCAACTGAAACCTGTAAAATAAGGCATGTTTTAAAAAGTGTCCCCAAATCACTGTCCTTTTGTTAGCACCTAGCGTGTACATTTTTTGTGGAACAATCAATAAATAAAACAATTAGATTAGTTATAAGAAGAAACCACTGCTTGATGTATTGCAAAAACTGTGATGTTATCTTATTATTAGAACTATTGATTTATTGTCTGATTCTAGAGTTATCCATTTCAGTTCCTTAACTGTCTTGAGTTTCTTATGTTTCTTAGAGATGCATTCCACGTGACAGTTTGGATGAACACATTGTTATCCACATGGTAACTTTCTCCATTTCATTATTTCTATTCATATATCTTGTTCTTTAAAATTTGTTTATAATGATGGGAAATTTTGGGATAGCCTAGAAACTTTATGTATGTAATAACATCAATTGATGCATTTAGCTAACTTTATTTTGTTTTACATTATCACCGCCCAAATCTCCAGTATTGATAGAGAGCAGAAGATGCACCTTGTGCTCATTTTTTCTAGCACCTGTACTGATAACATAGCATGTTGATTACATGAAGTTTCTAAACATTTTCTCTATCCTTGTCATCTATTCCAAGTAGCTACTTAGAAAAAAAAATGCTGCTGCCATTTTGATAACATACTATGTCGATTACCTGAGTTTCCTAACATTTTCTCTATCCTTGTAATGGATTCCAAGTAGCTGCATGGAAAAAATGTTATTTTTTCGTACTGCAGCCATTTTGAAGAATTGCATTCCATTAGCTTTTTAGAATACCGATAAAAGTTTCCTTGGTGTTGCAATTCACATTATACTTTGCTATTGCTTATTTGCAGGATGGTGTAAATATTTTGGCAGTCAATTATGGCTCTGTTGGTGGATGCCAATACCCTAGGCCAATGAAATTGGTTAGTTTTATTTCAGGATTTATATTATGATTTATGAGTGTTCAACGGAATTAATGATTGATAGAAGGATCCTGATAACTTGTAGCCTTTTGACATTTAAATATCCTGAAATTAGTAATGTTCGCATTATGGATTGGCCTGCAATCGGAGGGAGGGAGAGGGTACAAATCATTGTTTTAAAATTAGGTTGAGGAAATAATTCAAGAGAGAGAAGGAGGGAGCAAATCATTGTTTTAAAATTACTTTGTTGAAATAATTCAATTTGAGAGGGGGGAGGGAGGGACGGAATAATTTAATTTGAGGGAGGGTACAAACCATTGTTTTAAATTTACTTTGATGAAATAATTCAATTTTGAATGAATGTCAACTGTGATTTGGTTTGGCTCTGAAGATTAGATTGCTCAAAATGGGTTAATTTGAGTTGACGTTGATTAGTTAGTTTTGACTGAAGTACGGTGAAATGCTTATTGATTTAATGTACAACACTGTGTGGTAACAAATTTCTCAAATTAAACTGTTTAGAGTTGTTCAATCTTTCACCAAACTGTGCTACATTACAACTAACACCTCTACTCTAGCACTTATTTGATCTTCTGTGGTACATTCATTGGTGATTAACAGTTTTCAAGTTTATGGTAACATATTGGCATGTTTAAATTTTGTTTCAGCCATCAAAATGGACATTCAGCTCTTACACTATCCTGAAGACTGCTGAACAGGCACCAAGGTAAATTACTACTTTCTTGAGATTACAAAAATATATTAAATAAATTGATTATTATAAAGCTGGTAATTTGTTTTAATAATAAAAATAGTTTGAATTAAGAGATCTTTTTAAGGGCATGCACAATAGATGCGGGATAATGAGCACATTACTGGAATCTCGGCATCCCATTTAAGGGCATGCACATGGCAATAGATGCTTAAATAAAGAGAGAATGATGAAGCACCACTACAAAAATCTGCGCATCCAATGGGAAAAACAATTTTATTTATGCTTAGATGACCAATGTTTTCAAGGCCTCGCCTAATAACAGATCCTCGGTATCCCTGTTGCCATGCCAAAATAAGCGGGCAGGAGGGATTGAAGGAGGGAAAAGATAGGAAGAATAAGAGGGAGATCAACCATCAAGGACAAGCAGCCACTGCATGCACCATCCTTCCTCCCACCTTATTCTTTCCTCTTTTTGTCTTCCACCACTTGGCTCGCCTTATAATCACTTTAGCATCACCTAGGCGGTTAGAAGGGGCTGGGTCACCATGTGTTATGGTGGGCAAGTCTTACCAACGTCGGAACCAAGCCAGTGGCTGATGCCCTTGCATGAGGGGAGGGGGGGGGGGGGGGGGGGCCCCCCCGGGTGGTTCCCAAGTCCCGGACGGTTAACTATTATCTAGTTTGATAAACCCATTTTTTTGGTGGGTTAAAAATATGAGGATATTCAGGAGTTTGTTACCTTTTATTATTTGTAATTGCCTATAAGGCCTAAACAGTCAAGGAATAAAGATTTAGCCAGGGAAAGAGATTTGTCTCTCTCTCGCTCCTGGCGAGTTACTGTTCATCGATCCTCTACCCTAATTCCCTGCCGTCGCCGTGTTTGGGACGATGGACCCTCTGCAAAAGACGGGCGCGAACCTCGGCGAGGAACTCATCGCGGCGAGTGAGCAATGTGTTGATGGAGTCCGTCTGAGCAGTGCCCGGCTCATAGGGCAGCAGCGACGACGGAGGACGACCGTAGACCACCTGAAACGGAGTTGTGCGGAGGGCGGAGTGGAACGAGGAGTTGTAGCAGAACTCAGCCCATGGCAGCCAATCGAGCCAATCACGGGGATGATCGCCGGTGATGCAGCGGAGGTACATAGCAATAACCTTGTTCACCGCCTCGGATTGGCCATCTGTATGGGGGTGGAACGCAGTGCTCATACGGAGCTGCACCCCAGCCAACCGGAAGAGGTCCTGCCAAACGTGACCTGTAAACACGGGGTCGCGGTCGCTGACGATCGACTCTGGGAAACCATGGAGCCGGACGATGTCGGTGAAGAAAGCACGGGCGACGGACGCCGCCGTGTACGGATGCCCCAGCGGGATGAAGTGGGCATACTTGGAGAACCTGTCGACCACCGTGAGTAGCACGCTCTTGCCATGGACCTTGGGAAGCGCCTCGATGAAGTCCATCGAGATGTCGGCCCATACTCGGGACGGCACTGGAAGTGGTTGGAGCAGACCCGCCGGGTGAAGGGCCTCTGTCTTGTTGCGCTGGCAGGTGGCGCACGCGCGCACGTAGTCGCGGACCAAGCTCTGGTCGTGTTCGATGTAGAAGTCTGCACGGAGGCGCTGAAGGGACTTCTGGATGCCCTCATGGCCGGCCGTGTGCACCAGCTGCAGTACCTCGGGCAGCAGGGCGGAAGAGGCAGGAACAAACACACGGCCCTTGTGGAGAAGAAGACCGTCCCGGACGCACCACGCCTCGCCGCGGTCTCCAGCAGCAGCGGCGTCACGCAGCACGCGCAGCTCAGGCGAGTTTGTGATCTCCTGTCGCAGATCATCGAAGAGGTGGAACGAGGGGCTGGAGATCGCTGCTAGGAGAGGAGCAGCGGTCGCCAGGATCTCGCCATCACGGCGAGAGAGGGCGTGCGCCACCGTGTTGAGCCGACCCGGGCGGTACTCAACCCTGAAATCGAAGCCAAAAAGTTTACTGACCCATTGGTGCTGCGGTATCGTGGAGAGGCGTTGATCCAACATAAATTTCAGCGCGAAGTGGTCTGTGCGCACGACGAAGTGGCGACCCCACAAGTATGGTCGCCAATGCCGCAACACTTGCACCAAGCCAATGGAGCTCGCGCTCATATGCAGCCACCTTCAAATGCCGCGCCGCAAAGGGGCGGCTGAAGAACGCCACCGGACCGGCGCCCTGGTGGAGGACAGCGCCGAAACCCGAGCCCGAGGCGTCACAGTCGACGATGAACTCGTTGTCGAAGTTGGGGAGGTGCAGCACCGGCGCGGCGGATATGGCAGCCTTTAGGGCCGAGAAGGCCCCAGTGGCTGCGTCTGTCCAGTGGAACCCCTCCTTCCTAAGGAGCAGCGTGAGAGGGGCAGCGATGGAGCCAAAATCCTTGATGAAGCGCCGGTAGTATCCGGCGAGGCCAAGGAAGCCGCGCAACCCCCTTGCGGAGCGGGGCTGTGGCCAAGCTGTCACAGCTTCCACCTTGGCACTGTCCATGGCAACCCCTGCAGCGGAGATCACGTGGCCCAAGTACTGGACTGAGGGGGTTGCGAACGCGCACTTCGACCGCTTGATGTGGAGGTGGTGTGCGCGCAGGACGTCGAGGACAGCACGGATGTCCACGACGTGCTGTAAATTAGAATGTCGTCGAAGAAGACAAGGACACACCTGCGTAAGAATGGCTGCAGCACAAAGTTCATTAGCGCCTGGAACGTCGCTGGTGCGTTGGACAGCCCGAACGGCATGACCAGAAATTCAAAATGGCCATGGTGCGTGCGGAACGCAGTGTTGGCCACATCGTCGGGGTGGACGCGGATTTGATGATAGCCCGAGCGAAGGTCCAGCTTGGTGAAGAAGCGCGCGTCGTGGAGTTCATCCAGAAGCTCCTCCACGACGGGGATCGGGAACTTGTCCTTCACTGTGGCAGTGTTCAGGGCTCGGTAGTCCACGCAGAACCGCCAAGAGGCGTCCTGCTTCTTGACGAGCAGCACTGGTGCAGAGAACGGTGAGGTGCTGGGGCGTATGATGCCCTGCTGCAGCATGTACGCACACTGTTTCTCCAGTTCATCCTTCTGGAGATGGGGGTACCGATAGGGACGCACCGCCACGGGCTCTGTGTTGGGTTTGAGGTGTATGCGGTGGTCACACGGGCGCGCTGGGGGCAGCCCGGATGGAGCAGCGAAGACGTCATCGTAGGTGGCCAGTAAGCGTTCCAGAAGCTCCTGCTCCGTGCCACGTGCAGCATGCACGCGGGCTGCGTGAAGGCGCCTGGTTGGCGGAATGTCGGAGCGAGTGGAGCCGATGCCCTTCCACAGCACCCTGCGGCCCTGGTGCGTGAACGCCATACAGAGGTCGTCGAAGTCCCACAAGATAGGGCCCAATGTGCGCAGCCAGGACACACCAAGCACCAGATCGTAGCAATCGAGGGGTATGGTGTAGCAGTCCATCGTGAAGAACTCCTCCCCGATCCGAAGGGCGACATCGCGGGCAAGGCCGCGACAAGCAACGCGGTCCCCATTGGCCACCACAACATGGGCGCCAATCGTGGAAGACCAGTCCGGCGCACTGAGCAGCCGGTAGGCTGATGAAGTTGTGCGTGGACCCGGAGTCCAGCAGCGCGGTGAACTCATGGGCGCCAATCTGGACGCGCAGCTGCATCGTGTCCTCGGTCCGGATGCCGGTAATCGCGGACAGGGAGATCAAAGGCGCCTCAGGATCAAACAGGGGCTGGGCTGCCGCGGTGGCCGCTGGGGCGACATCCTCCTCTTCTGGTGGCTCCTCCACGATGTAGTCGGCGGCCTCTAGGAAGAAGAGGCGAGCACACTTGTGGCTACGCACATACGGCTCGTCGCAGTTATAACACAGCCCTTGTTTGCGACGTTCGGCCATCTCCTCCGGCGACAAGCGCTTGAAGGCGCGAGGAAGCGGGGTTGTAGCCGACGATGTTGACGATGCTGCGCCTGCTGCGCAGCAGGACCCCGGCGCGCCCCCCGTGAGGCCGGAGCTGGAAGGGCGAGGAACGCAGCAGGGGTGTTGCGCCGCTCGTACGCACGTGCTAAACGCATGGCCCGCTGGAGGTCGCGCGGGTTGTGGAGTTCCACATCGACCCGGATGCGGTCCGGCAGCCCCCCCGTGAACAACTGCGCCTTCTGAAGCGGTGACAGGTGGCCCGCGTGCGCCGTGCGGGCCTGGAACGCTTCCATGTAGGCGTCCACGGTCAACGTGAATGGTAGGCGCGCAAGGTCCGCTAGATGGTTGGTGCTGAGTGGCGGTCCAAAGCGTTGCTGGCAGAGCAGCCGGAATTCATCCCACGACGGGCGGCCTGCATCAGATTCGAGGACAAGGTACCACTGCTGCGCCGTGCCGGTGAGGTGGTAGGACGCCAGCCATACCCGATCGGCATGACGCGTCTGCTGGCCATAGAAGAATTGTTCGCATTTGTTAAGCCAGCCAAGCGGATCCTCCTTGCCATCATAGGTGGGAAAGGAGAGTTTGTGGAAGTGGGGGACAGCTGACCCTGCTGGCTCAGGGGGGATGTGGGGCAGCGGGGGAGCGTAGGCTAGTGGCGCTGTGGACATGGCGGATGACTGCGGCGCGAAGGATGCGCCCTGCATGATGGAAGACAGCGAAGGCACCGGTGATGGGGATGCTGGGAAGGGAATATGGGTGATGGGAACGCCTGTAGAAGGAGGGAACGTGGGCTCCGAGATGGTCGGCTCCGACGCCGGGAGGGCTGGTATGCCGCCGTACCCCGGCAGCCCATACAGGAAGGGCTGCGATGAGGATCCTGGGCGACCCTCGAGCGCCGTGACGCGCAGGGACAGTTCTCCGAGCTGACGCTGCATGCCATAGATGGCCGCGGTCAACTGGTTGAAGGCGTCCGCCACCGACATTGGCGGCTGTGTAGGGGGTACAGGATGCAGCGGCGCGCTAGGCACCAGGGTCGCGGCTGGGTTGATGGGGGGTGCAGCAGAGGAGGTGGGCGATGTGGTGGTGGCGGGCGGCATGGTGGCGCCTTTACCACCTTAAGAACACTGGACAAGACAAGTCTATATAAACTCCCACATGCCTCAGTGCTAATCATAGTTGAAATGCTAAACTTCCACCGCTAATCTCAGTAGAAGCACCTCACTAATTGTTCCCGTGTATGGCTTGGTCTGGGCGTCAAACGCCTCATCATGCTACTATTCTTTTGTGAGAGCATCCACTGAGTTCCACAATGGCAAAAATTGGGAGGGTCCATGTGTTGTGCATGACCTAACAGATCTATCCCTACTGGAAGAGTCTCAAAGAAGTTTCCAAATTCTTACAATTTTTTGTGCTTGCAGAACCCCATCATTTGCAGATCAGTTAATAGAAGCTGACAATGGTCTTGGCGAAGTAATGAAACCACCTGAGAAATCTTTCTGGGCTAAATATGTGAGTAACCGCACTAAATATTTTCTGTACTTTGTTTAATATGTTCGTGTTTGTGTGTATGTATGTTTCTACGTTTTCCTTTAGTCTGACTTGTTTGTTTTGCAGTGGATGTACATCATTCCGCTTGGTCTTATTGTCATGAATGCTGTTACGGCAGCTGCCAATATACCAGAGGAAGCTGCAGGGCAGGGCCAACCTGGAGCACAACGGGCACCTGCTGCTGCTGCCGGGAGGAGAAGATGATGGCTGCCTCTATGTTTTCCCATACCACAGGTATTATCATTCGTTTAACTATCTTCACATTGTTTCTGTTTTTTTGGGTATACCTTGACTGAATCATCTGTGGTAATGCATGGTGATGCTATCTTTTGCTTGTGTTGAAACACAAAGTGTATCCAAGATGAGTTGTTGTGGTTCCTATACATCTATAGCCGTTTTTGGCCACTAGTATGCCATTGGAGACCATGAACTTTAGGACCTGAAGCTTGTCCACATATCATTTGCAGTGATGACTTCATACTTGTTAATTTGAGCTGTTGAATTTTCTGCTGATAGTTCATGCTTTCGTTCCTTGTTCATGCCGAGAATTTATTCTTTGTTTTAGAAAACAAATTATTAGTTTTTGGAATGATGAGCTTGCTTCTATCTAATTTGAAGCCTTTTGACTTTCAGATTCAGGGGTAATGGTAGGAGATTGAACCTGTCTGTACCTGGCCAGAAGAACTGGAGCTGTACTTACACGACTCATACAATAGTGCGCTGATGGGCTCTTTCTTTCTTTTCCCTGGTTGTATTGAGCTGCTCTGTTTATAGCAGAATCACCTTCAATGGTGTGGTTAAACACATTTGTTGTTGAGAAGCTGCAATCAATCTTTAACACAGTTCAAATTGTATGTTTTGATATTAAGTAGTTTGATATACGGAATTTTTGTGCTGGATGCATAGTTAGATCACCCTTATTTCGTAATAACGTAAGTTGTTTCCATGGCCAATATTCATGTTGCTCTAAAACACAGAAGCCGCTAAAGACGGATAAGCCACATTAGAGTGGCTTTACTTGCACAGGTAAAAAAAATGTATTCAGCTGTTTCGTGCGGAGTTGTTTGGCAAGGTTTTAGCTCAAGGTGCGTGAGATGCTGAAGCCAGCAGTCATGCCAAAAGTCCATTGAGCCTTTCACCACAGGGTGTCTTCCAAACACACTTCACTAGTAGGGCAAGATGAAAAACTTCAAAAGGTTTTGGACGTGCAACTCATGGTTCATCTATGAATACACAAGGCATTGGATTGGTTCACCTTTGGGGGTAATCTTTTATATTCATTACCCCTTAATTTAGATGCTACTAGGCGGCTTTGTTTGGTTGATCCTTTCACTGTCGCTTGGGGGGGGGGGGGGGGGGGGGGGAGGGGGGTCACTTGTACGGGAAGATACAAGATGATTTAAAATATTTAATTTCATATTACTAGGTTCAGCACCCATGGTTCCATTTTTTAGCATTGATGCCAACTACTTTCTCTCTACGGCTTCTCATTAGCAGCAATACATATACATGCTTGTATGCACAACTATGAGAGACGGTTTTGAACATGAAATTAATAAAAAGCGCTAGAGCAATCATCAAATTAAGGGTGATTTCTCAACAAGGGCAAACAACATTGAAATCTTTCATAGTTTTAATGAAAGTTGACCAACAATATCGTTGCCATTACAACTTCCATAGTAATAGTTCAGGTCAATATTCAAAAGATAAAGTGATAACAAACTCTGTCCCAACACAAAATAATCAAAATCATGAAAGGTGCTACAAATATTGCCCACCATGAATAGTTGGTATTGGATAGATCAACAATATGTTCCATTCCTGCAAAATAAATGACATAACATGAATTGAGTCCATGTGACAACATGTCTAAATAGATAAATACACACGGAAAGATGATAGGAACAAATACGATAGTATGTGTCTTTTTCCTGAAAAATAAACTGATTATATTCAAGTATGAGTAGGATCACTGTCTCAAGTTCATAACACAAATGCTCTCAAAAAAAGTTCATAACACAAACACGAGGAGGTAGTTAACACAGTAATATAGTGGTAATTAATCTATGGCATTAAATTTAGAACTTGAGAAACAGAAAATCCATAAAATTCATGCAACTATTGCCTACTGCACCCAAAAGATCATAAAATTAGCAATCCACTTATGAAATAATTTCAGTGTGATGCAATGTCATCCTAATCACTAAACGGTAAACAGTCGGTCACCCTTCGTTTAGCGTTTAAATAGTTTAAGCGCTGTTTAAACGTATTAAAACGGTCTAAACGGTTTTAAACAATATTACAAAAATATGCATATCTTTTAATGTAAAATCAATTATTCTAACATTTATACATATTTATGCAACTAAAAATCTTTTATTTTAGTATGTATATATGTTTATGCATAGTAGAAGAATCAAATATACATATTTATGCATGTAACAAATTAAGTGTACATATTTATAAATATAATAAATTTAAGTATACAAATTATTGATGTAAAATTCAACTAGATTAACCTGGTGTTTGCCTAAACAGCCGTTTAAACAACCGTTTAGCTTGTTTAATACCGTTTACAACCGTTCCGTTTAGGCCGTTTAGACCGTTTTCTCATTTTTTTTGACCGTTTAAATGGTCAACCGTTTAATTTCCTATTTACTCCCTAAACAAATAGTTTGCCACCATTTACTGTTTAATGGCCGTTTAATCGGTTGTTTAGGCCATTTAGGCAAACACTGATGTGAGGCAAACATACCGAGACTTGACAAGTGGGTAGAGAATGCATCCAACATCGGTTGACAAAATAGTTTAGGTTCATCAATCCAGTGAATATGTTGGAGCAGAATGACAGATATTTTAGGGACAACAAGGGTGAGATCAACTTTTCAATGATGACAAAGTAGTTTGGGATTCATTTTCTAAACACAACAACATAGGGTATTTTGATGATTACAATGCATATTCGTTTTTCGTGCAATTTTCGAGGAAAACGAAGTGAAGAATTGTTTCTGACGTGTGACAAAGGTGGGTGCTTCTTTGCTGAGGAACAATTAATTATTTGACTGGCACAAGGTAACACAAAACTGAGCACTTAGAAAACGAAATAGCAGAAGTGAAGAAATATGTAGACTAGAAGCAGAACACGAGCGATTGATGGAACGACTCAGACAAAATAAAGGAGGCCAGTGGTTATGCAAAAGCTGAAATGAACAATGGAGGGTGGTGGAAAAGATCCGTTTTCATCCTCTATCAAACAAGTATAGATTGGCATTAATTTCTCGGTGATTCTGTTACCTTTCCTCGAATTCCTCATGACCATTTTACTTCAAATCCTCTATCATATACATTTGGAACTGTCTTGACAGCTTGAGCGTTGGATGGTTCGGATGCATGTCGACTGCATACCTGACCTTGTTAAGTAGAGTAGACACCGCAAGAATCTACCCACAAGTAATAAGATAGCTCAATGACACGTGATCCACTAGAGTTATCTTTGGCGCTCCGCCGGAAAAGGCACAAGAACCCCTCACAATCACCGAAGCTAGCCACGAACAATCACCAACACGGAAAGGCTAGTATATCAATTTAATAAACTCTGCATAGAGGTGTACACTTTTACTATGAGTCGTGATTTACTTTTTCTTCCGAGGCCCGTCGACCTCTTAGCCCACTACCAAGAAAGGACACTAGGGTTCATTATGAAGTCTTTCAAAGGTTTGTCTAACAAGTTAGGCCAGCTAGGTTTCATCAGTCAGTCTATGTGATACAACCATTCCCTGGGATCCGCTTTTTCCCATTTGTGCCTCAAGAGTAACCTCTAATAAGCTAGAAAAGGTCCTCACACTTGATTAAAGTCAAAGCCATGTAATGCTCATAGTTGTACTGTCAATCCCAGAGATTCTCTTACAGATAAATCCTCAAGTTGCTAAAAAGTTATTTATATCATTTGTTACTTAAACACTAATCAAGTCATAAGATCATGGTCACAGGAAAAAAAAACAAAACTATACTTAACTTGATTCAAGTTTTCCTGCTGCTCCTGTTGGTCATTAAGGTACTGGTCTTGATCATCGAAGTACTGCTCTATTGCTCACCGTCTATACTCGATCACCAAACAACACACAAGCAAATAGAGCCAACCATATGAAGCAAACAAAGCTATTATTAGAAAAGTACACTAACAGTAGCAAAACATAATCAAAAGTTTATGAAATCACTATACGCATCACTACATTCACACAGATATAAAGATCATAAAAATTGGAGCTAAAACGGATTAGTTATAAATTTTCAAAGATTTCCTATAGTAATAATTAATTAAATAGAACCTCTAAAATAATAAATTGCAAACTAAGAAAAAGTGCTACTAACACCTAGATTATGTGAATATGAATCTAACGAACTTTGAACAGGTCAAATCGGAGTTAAAATGAGCATTTTGAGACCAAATGAAATTCAGTGGCATTTCTCAAAATACTAAAAACGTATTTTTTAAACCAGGAACTTTTATGTTTTCAATCGGGAAAGACATATTTTCCAAATATGCTTTGGACTGTAGGCTCAAAAACCGAAGAATCCTAGGGCTCTTTAACAAATTTACCGGTAAAAAGGGTATCAGCCGATTTGAGCCGTTCAATCAGAGTTGGATGGTAGGGATTAGATCCAAGGTGGTGAGAGGGAGCTCTCCGTCCGGAACAGTGCCCCCTGACATTGTGGCTCCATGGCTGGCATTGAGGAGGTCGCCAGAGTTGGGCAAAAAACGCCTAGAAAGCTCTATTTTCCACGGGAAAAGAACGGGGACGTACAGAGGACCTCGGTGAGTTTACGTAGTCACATTATTTGGGCGGAGATGTTGTGGAGGCGTCGGGGCAGCAAAAATCCTCCTGCGAACAATTGGTGATGATGAGCAAGGAACAGAGGGCGAAAGAATAGAAAAGAACAATGCATGCAGGCTTCTTATGGTGGAGCAAAGCTTGGTAAGAGGTTTTCATCAACCTTGGGGCAGCTTAGTACATGGACAACGGTGGCAGCTCAAGCTCCGAGTTTGGTGAGATCCGAACGTGTAGGGTGGCGAAGCTAGGGCTTAGGGCGGTGCTCAGATGGATGAAACAAGGGCACAGGTAGGGCCTGGAGCTTTATAGTGCAGCAAGAGAGGGTAGCACGCTAAATCCCAGAGATCCAGGTGGTGACTTCCATTAGCAGAGTCTAAGCTAGTCATGGCTGGAGGTGGAAGAAAGGCATCTAACTGGTGGGTCCCACCTGTCGGCGAATCAAAGACATGGGGCTGGTTTGTCAATGAAGGGGAAAGGAGGAGGTGGCGTCCACTGCGGGGCTATGGGCCAGCCTGCTTGTGCGGCCCATGAGCGAGAGAGGGAAGCTAGGCTCTGGCCTAGGAGAAAGGGGCAGGGGAGTTGGGTTGTGGCTGCTGGTAGGCTAGGCCGAGCGGGTGTGGCAGATCCTCTTAATCAACTAGGCCCATTGACACTGTCATTGTCTCAAAGACCTTTGACGGCTGTGCCAGTGAACTAGCTACTCCAGAAGACTTATCGGTGTACCAAGGTACCCAATCCACCGCTATCATTGGCTTATCTGTAGTGCTAGTCCTGACCACATATGATGGTAAATTAACAACAAACTACTTCTTCTCACCATTAAGGGATAACAAGTGGCCACACTAACAGCAGGATCATTCATTGCAGAAACATTGTAATATTACAAACACTATACAAAAGTACCATTTAGGAGTAAAAGTGCGGAAGTAGTACATAACTTAATTTACAAACCGTTTGTTTAAAAAAGTACCAACCATAAGTAGAGTATGATTATAAACCATATGTTGTGGACTAGCATTAGTAATATTATATAGAACCACCAAACCTCAGACCCAGCCCACGAGTCAAAGCTACTCCTCATCGTCATCGACCTCGACGATGGTCATACAACAGGATCCAAACACAGATCGGCTCCTAGGTCTCAACTGCAAAAAAGGGGTCAAAGAACCCTAAGTACTAGGGTACTCAACAAGACTTACCTGGCGAAAAAGAGGAGAAACTCAGGAATACAGGTCTAGGGTGTACAAAGGAAGGTTTAGCAAGATTCAATGTTTCTTTTACATAAAAGCTTACTAGTAGTGGATCCTTATTTTCAAAGTTTTAGATTCAAGTGAGCTACCTTTGTTTGCGGATGAGTTTGAGGACACTTTGCTGATGTTGCTCTGCACAGATGGGTTCATGAAGCCTTATTATCTACCATGTCACTTTAGTCTAGGGAATTTTGATCTAGACTGAGAGGGACATCATCATTCTTATCATTCCTTAATTTAGTTTCTTCCATTAACTACGATGAGGGTTGAAGGATTGAGTCTCCATTGTCAACCAGAGCACATTTGATGATTGTCCAAGCTTCTTTGTCCCATATATCATCAATTACAATTAAGTACCTGTGGTTTTGCAAGAGCATTAACTAAATGCATGCTTTGTAAAAGCGCAATGCAGGCATACAGTTTATGTAGATCTGAACAGTTCAAAACACTATATAGATAATAGCATTGTGACACCAATTTTTTTTCTTTATACAGCATCGTTGGTGAGAAGCTCTCTATAGACTAAAATAATGGCACACATTTTAATAGGATTAACTAATGAACTAAACTTGCAACCAGAGGACACCAGCCAGCTCACGTCGGTCCAACGACAACAGCTTATCATAAGAAACATTTCATCTCACTTCAGTGACAGCCAATTTCACCACAGTTTTTGTTCTCCTTGTAACTTCTAAGTGCCGAGTCCTTTTTCTGCTGCTTTGGATATGAATCGAGGGTGTTCCTCAAAAGTTTATGCTATTGTTCTTGAGCCTACCGTCACTAATAAATGTCTAAACGGCTCCACTAGGTATAATAGTTTCTGCTCTCTTCTTTCGCCCTCTGTTTTGCTTTTCCTTGTTCCCTCTGAAAGAAGCACCGGATCCCTGCTCCGTTGATTAAATACTTATTACCATAATGAGTTAATTAACTATTTGCTCCTGGGTGTACTGTTAACACCAGAGATCAAAGCACCATGAGAAACCGGACATGAAAAAATACGTGCTTGCTGGGTAGGTGCTGCTGCTCCAGCATTTTAGAAGATTAATTAATAGTATGTTTAGTATATATTGGTGTGCATGTTTAATTTATTTAACTACATATGCTCTTGGATAGAATTTCATTTATTTAGACGAGTTCTTCAAAAACTAGATTACTATCGCTCCCGCTATTTCTGGCAATGTGACGAACATAGAAGAAATACTGATTAGTTAAGGAAGGTCCTCTGTACACCAAAGGATTATGGTGGGCTAGGAATACTCAATCTGGACATACAAAATAGATATCTCTTAAGTGGTTGCTTAGGTTGATCAATGAGGATGGGATTTGGCAGAACCTACTAAGAAGGAAATATCTGACCAGTAAATGCCTTACTCAAGTGCATCACAGGCCAAGGGATGTTGGAATGTGATCTCAACTAATCCCGAGATTAATGACAAGGTTAGTTAGTTGTTAAGTATTTTGGTCCACCTGTCATATATTGCCAACAGATAAGATTTGCCGTAATTGACGTCACCCTTAGATCTTCTAGGGTTCGGCCCCCTGGCCACAAGCCACAACACAACTATATAAGGGGAGGCGCGAGAGACATCTCCATCTATATATTTTTCATATGAGTCAAATCACAAACCGATCACTTAGGCGCTGGAGGGTTTAGGAAGGTCCGTTTCTCGTCTAGGACAGTGCCGGTGGCATCCAAAAGGCTGCTGCTATCCGGTACATCAAGATCGTCATGCGCAGAGGGTTACCAAACCCTGAGTTGGTGATCTACGTTCATCTATACCACCACCGAGGACTGCATAACCACCTAAGGCGCTAGTGATGACAGCCAACAATGGT
This sequence comes from Sorghum bicolor, assembly GCF_000003195.3. NCBI lineage: Eukaryota > Viridiplantae > Streptophyta > Magnoliopsida > Poales > Poaceae > Sorghum > Sorghum bicolor. The sequence continues at coordinate 19,515,316 of NC_012874.2, forward strand.
CTGGCACTAATGCACTTATGTACTTCAGCATCAGATCAGTTGTGGTCATGTGTTAGGCTAATTGTTAAGATCCTGTGTACATGTGCTACATATTTTTATGCTAAGGTTAGTTTCAGCAATAGGTATCCAGAGTCTGCTTAGATCTACCGTGACCCTGTTAAGTGCTAGATCATGTTTTATGCCTCTGTCATGTTAGTTTAGTTTCAGTTTAAGTCAGATTATATGCAGTTATGCTCTGTTCAGATCTATCATGCACATGGTTAGTCTTTTACATGATCTGTTATGTCTTCATGTGCATGGTTAAGAGAATTTAGTATCGAATTAGATTAATTTTGAGTTGTTAGTATGTACATTAAATTCTACATTAGATGCGATCTAAGGTTAATTTCATGATTAAGTTAACTATTTACTGATAGGGTTTTCACTATTTTATCGCAGTTAATCTTGGATCTGCCCAAATCTCACAAATTAGTAATCATTTTCATGTTGTGATGACTCAATAAGCAATTAGAAGGAGATGATTGGGCAAAACCCGAGAAATGTCCCAAATAATCCCCATTTTCCCCCTAATCAAGAACCCTAACCCAAACTTAAGCATGAGAGAAGGGCTCACCAGTGTGGTTCCTACCTGGTTCTGGTTTTCAGGGAGGGTCGCCGCACTGCTGGTATGTATGGTTTGTACTGGGCCTTAGGCTAGGTCGCCATGACCGAGCAGCTATGCACGAGCGGGTGGCTCGTACACTAGTACACAGAGGTACTATACAGGTGGTTCGCAACCCCTTTGTACAGGCGGATTGACGAACCGCCAGTGGCTATAGGCCTGTGGAAATAAAAGTTTCCACAGGCGGTTAACTGAGAACCGCCTGTAGAAACTCATTTCTGCAGGCGGTTATATATATATATATATATATATATATATATATATATATATATATATATATATATATATTATATGCACTCGATACTTGACATGGATCATCCTCATTAACAAAGTTATTAATATAATTGCGAAGATCAGTTTAGGACACTAACTTGGATCATTCAATATATTAGAACAGGGTATACAGGCACTAAATTAAGGAACTTAAAGGGCAACACAATCCTAAACGGAAGACAAAATGAATGGTATGACTCAAAAAACTAAGTTACTCCCTCCATTCCAAATTGTAAGTCATTCCAAGAATCTTGGAGAGTCAAATTTTTTTAAGTTTGACCAAATTTATATTATAAAATATTAATTATTATGGTACTAACTAAGTATCATTAGAATCTTTCTTAATTATATTTTTATAGTATATTCACTTTACGTTACAAATCTTAGTATTTTTCTCTATAATTTTGGTCAAACGTCAAAATGCTTTGACTCTCCAAGATTTTTGAAATGACTTACAATTTAGGATGGAGGGAGTATTTCGGATCAGTTATGTTCCTGCCGAAGTACTTTGTGTTTTCATATACAAAACACGATGCATCAAGCCGGTGCCACAAGCAACTGTAGCGGAAGTGAGCACTATGGATATTACTGCGAGTACATGAAGGTACTCGTGTGATACCAAGACACCACGCAAGGGTAAGTAACTACACACTTTCCTTCGTCGTATTAGTAGGAAGGTATATACTCCCTCCACACTAAAAAGTAAAAAGTAAAGTTGTTTTGGACAGCGATACGGTCTCTAAAGCCGACTTCTTGTTTTTTATAAAACTTAACAAAAAATGATATATGTATATTTTTTTAGAAATATTTTTCAAGACAAATGTACTCGTATAGTTTTTACATTTCTAAACTCAACAATTATTCATGATTTATATTCCCAATATTTAACATAAGCTTTGTTTAAAACGACTTTATTTTTAAGTATGGAGGGAGTATATTATATTTAAACAAACATTTTATCCTAAGGTTAGCAAGGCCACGTAAAACTACGCGACATCTTGCTAATATGAGATGTGATGAATAATAAGGTAGAGCAAAAGTTAAGGTAAAAGGATAGGTGTTCTTATTTTTTGACGTTTGGAAGTTGTAATCCTCAATTGACCGTGATCCTCTCATTTATATACTGGGGTAGTCTTATCATCCTAGTAGAAAACAAAAACATGTTCTCAAAGTTTTCCATGATAAAGTTAGATCCAAAACGACTTGCAAACTTAGGGCCCATTTGGTTAGGCATTCCCGGCCTGGAACAGCGAGGAACATTTCCATCCCAGTACAAAAAAACAAATGATTTCAGGCCTAAAACAGTTCCAGATTATTCCAGCCCAGAAACAAACGGGCCATATCTCCTTCCTTCCTTTTGCTTTGAACTTTGAATTTTGTTGCATCAAATATTTCCCAATATGTTCTCCATGCTAGGAACTTGATGGTGTAGCCTAATTTCCATGCCGACACATTTTTTGGTGTACTACTAGAACTCATCGGGGAAATCACACATACATTCGTAGAGGGGGCTGTTGTTTCCATCCATCTCTACAAATCCCTTTTTTAGAGGTGGCTGGGCAGTCGCCTATATTTGTAGAGGCAAAAACTTAGAGGCTTCCTAACCATCTATATAGTGCATTTCTGCAGTTGTGTATCCTTTTTCATGGCATTCCCTAAGTGGGAAATGGGCTGTAGCCTAATTAGACATTTCTTGAGGGCGACAACAAATTAGCAGTAATGAATAACCTACTAAATCGCCAACCAGATTGAAAGCACTATTGTCCAAAGTATACTAAAGAGTAAAGATCCACCATGGCTATTTGAGAAATTAAAATTCTAAAGAAGAAGAACGATGTTTTACCGTGATATGAAGTTTAAATTCGAAATCTTGTTGCTTTAAACAATAACATAACATATTGAGACAATCTACAAATTAAAACTGTAAACACGTAACTACCATGATGTGATGGAGTTATGATCAGAGTGGGAGGTCGCTTTATTTGTTGAAGTGTGCGTTCTTTTGTCATTAACCCTTTATTTTCGCTAGCTAACTCAGAATAATTAGTCAAGTAATAGTTTCTTCAGACATGTAAAGAGTCATACTAGGGATACAACATGTACCTCTTATCGACGAGGAATTGCCTGATGCTTTTTATAAGTTCATCTGGATCCATTTCTCTACAGTTGTTATTGACGAGGAATTCCCAGATGCTCTTTATAAGTTCATCTGGATCCTCTTCTCGAGCATTGGTACACTTGTTATTGCTAATAATTTGCCGGAGTATGCTGGAAAGAATCTTCTTCATGTTTGGCTTGAGGGACACCGAGACAAAAGCTTTACACTGAAACTGTTCCCTGAGTCTTTGAAACACAGAATTGGCGACGGTTGTTTTGCCAAGTCCTCCCACTCCAGCAATGGAGAGAACCATTAGCTTCTCGTTTTGCACACATTTTCCTCTGTTTAGCAAGTCGATAACTTTCTGTGTGGGGACATCGATGCCGACGAGCTTCGCTGCGTCTTCATAGAGAGCCGGCAAGCATGGATCGATGTCTATTGTATGAGGCTGCACTACCGCAACATCAAATATATTGTACCTTTCTTTCCTTTCACAAACATCACGGATGCGCCTCTTGATCTCTTGAATGTCATCCGTGATATGATGCCGAGCCTTGGCTTTTGTCAACAAGCCGACGGTCCTGTCAAAAAACCTTCTGAAGCTGTGTGGCTTGGCACAACCAGGAGCGTTGACCCACACCACGAAAGCATCAACGCTGTCCTCAATGTCATAGGACAGCTCCTTCAAGTCCCTCACCCAGATGTTGAGAAGATCATCAATCTGCTGGGGCGGCAGCATGGACACTCGGTTGAGGGCAGCCTGCATGCTCTCCATTTCGGCTTGGAGGAACCTGACCTCCCCCCTCATCGCTTTCTGCGGTTTGTATTCGTCGGTGAGGAGCGTGGCAAGCTTGGGGAGGAGGCTGCCCAGGGCCGCCACCGCGAGCTCCATGCATGCCTTGCTCTCTTTCGCTAGTGCTAGCTAATAGGAATGGTGATATGTTGTATGGACGGAGAAGGGCATACGAGTACGACTTTGTTGCGTGGGTTGTGAAGAAGAGAAGAGTGGTACAATAATGTATGATATAGATACAGTGGTTCGAGTGTGTTTGTCTCTAAAAACAAAGAGAGAAGTATTAGACAACATCTGATTTTGCACTGCTATTTCTGTAGATGTTAATTTTATTAAATAATTTAGCCCATGAAACGCCGAAAGGTAACTGAGCCAAAAAAACGTTTGATATATTTTGCAAGTGTAGGCAACGTCTTTATGGAAAGCAGATGCTCCACTGATTTGCAGTTGGCGTGCTCTTACGTGCTGTCCGTAAAGAGCAGTTCCTACAGCCACCACGGGATACTGATGCTTTGCCGAGTGTAACACCCAAAAATTTAAAACTTTTGAAATAGGTGAAAAATAATTTAATTTTGTATTTATGTATTCATGAAAAATAAAGAAATAATATTTTTCATCAAAATCAAATTTATCATAGGATGTTAGCAATATTTTTGCGCACTCATGCTCCTACATTTTATTTATTGTGCTGAGTGGTTTCACTAAAGTTCAAAAGTATTTCAAAGTGATTTTAAAATGGTTTGGAAAATGGCTTTGGAATAAAAGAAAGGAAAATAGAAAAAAAGGGGGACAAACCCACCCTCGCAACCTAGGCCGAAGCCAGCCCACCTGGCTTCCCTCTCCTTCTCGCCCTAGCCCAACTCACGGCCCATGCCGAGCAGGCCAGCCCGCGCCCCCCTCCTTTCCTTCTTGGCACTGACATCCCGAACCCACGTCTTTCCCCTTCCTTTCCTTCTTCTCCAGCGTGTTCGCCACGGACTCCATACCCGAGCAGGGCTCGAATCCGCTTCTTCCGCGATTTGGTGCAGGGACTCCCAAATTAAGCCCCTATAAAGATTTGTGGTCTCGCCGCGCACTACCCTTTCCATCCACAACGTTTGCGTAGCCACCATGAACGCCATGGATTGGATCTTCCCGAGTCGGAATCCGCCGCCACCGTGTAACTCGCCCCTCGCCACCGTGCAGTGGAATTCACGTCCTTGCCGAGGTTCGCAACGCGGTAACGAAGCTCCCTAACTTCTTCCCGAACGCTCTATCGGTCACTGTGCCTCGCTAACACTTGCCGAACTGTGACAGAAGCCCGCCGCCCGCCCCATCTCGATGCCGGACCACGTCGAGCTTCCTCTGCCCGTAACAAGCACCTAGGTGGGTTCGTTGACCTCCCCGCTATCTCCTCATGCTCTCGGTGCATCGATTAGTGCCCGTAATCGCTCAAATGCCGAACTCCTGTGAGCTCCACGGCGGTGGCAATGGTCGACCACCGCGGCGGAGACACTGCTCACCGCCGTCGGCGACCCACCTCCCTCCAGATCGAGTTCGTGACCGTCGGATTTAAAATCAACGCCCAGGATTAGAAGATACCCCTTCGGGGTAGATTTTGTTAAAGAGCCCCTGGGCTTTTCCCAAATTGAACCCGCGATCCAAAGCGTCATCTCAGGTTTACGCTTTCTGAATTCAAAAACATATTTTCCGACCGGTTAGTCAAAGTACGCTTTCAAGAAATTACAGTTTTGCCACTGAAAGTATTTTGCTCATAAAATATTCATTTTAACTCCGTTTTCATCCATTCAAATTCCGTTAGATTGTATTTACGAGCTCTACATGTTAGAAGAGTTTATTCTCTGTTTTGAAACTTTTTATTTTCGCAGTAGCATTTAATTAATTATTTCTCTATAGGAAATCTTAGAAAATTCATAACTTCTACGTTTTAAATCCGATTTTCGTGAACTTTACGTTTGTGTGATCGTAGCGCTGCGTAGAACATTTTGATAAACTTTTATATTTGTTTTACCACTGTTTGGTGTATTGTTCTAATTATAGTTTGTTTGCTTCGTGTATGATTGTCTACATTGGATTGCGTGTTGTTGATTGATGATGGGGATTATACGGTGAGCGATACGTTGGTGATCAAGGTCAATCTTTTAAAGATCAGCAGCAGGCTCAGGAGAGCTTTGATCAAGGCAAGTATAAATGGGGACTATCCTTGTTACCTATACACAATTAATATAGCACTTATCATTTGCATGTGTCCACCTTGATGACCTTAGCAAAATCATAGATGATTGTTATCCTGAATTCCTTGTTACCTATTTGGATATGCATTTGGGTAGTTCTTGCTAGTGCTTGATTATAATCCATGATCTTGTAACATGAATATTTGAATATACAATAAACAATAAAATAAGCTTTCTAACAACTTGAATATAAAGGGTGGAAAGAACTCTGGCTTTTGCTGGATTGATCTTGACCCTCCGTAAGGACTTATCCCTTGGCAAAAGCTGGGACAACTCGTACAACCATGAGGGCTATATGGCTCTGGCTTTAGTCAAGTATGAGTAAACTTTTCTAGCTTGTTAGAGGTTACCCGAAAGGGCGGAGGGGCTGAACCGTTTTGGGTATAGTGCGAGCCCATGTCCTTATGTGTATAGGCTGCGTGTCATTGTGCCATTTGGAAGGCGGGTATCTATATCTGCGCGCAAAAGAAACCTTGCGGCCCTAACTTGTTAGACAAACCTTTGAAAGACTTCATAGTGAACCCTGTCGGCTTTTCTTGGAAGTGAGCTAAGAGGTCGACGGGCCTCGGGCGAAAGGGTAAATCATGACACATGGGTAAAGATGTACGACCTCTGCAGAGTGTTAAATCTGGTATACTAGCCGTGCCTACGGATACGAGCGGCCCGAAAAACTGACGGAATAGATGGACACTGATGAACTTGATTAATGATGATAAATGATGGTTTATTATGTTGTTTATATGTGTTATTCATAATTCTTGTATACATTGATCATGTGGTTATGGGAATTAATTATGCTACCTTGATATTTGCTATTCAATGATTAAATATGCTATCTACATAAAAAAGCTAAACGCAGTTAAACCAGTGTCAGCTTATTGAGCCTCATGAACCCCTGGTTATACTCGTTGAGTACGATATGTGCTCACTCTTGCAATTTTCCCCTCACTTCAGGAGTTGCTTTAGGCTTGTGATCAACCGGTCAGTTTGATCCTGTGGAGAGGAGTTAATACCGGAAGTTTTGGAGTTGTCTAACCGCTGTTTGATACTGCAGGTTATATTTTTATACTAAGTACGTTATATATTTATGCATTGTCTTTTGATATTACCCCTTATTTGTAGCTATATGTGAGATTTGCCTTTTAAAACTCGCATATGGTGCATATCTGGTTTTGTCCTTAAAATCGGATATTACAAAGTGGTATCAAAGCAATGCTGGCTGTAGGACGCAAGCCTAGTTAGAAATTGGTCGTCTTAAGGTTTTGGAATTGTCATAAAATCCTTGCTCTATAAATCTTGGTATTTTCATCCATACTATATCCCTATCCTTACTATTTGTCTCTACCTTGATGCTTATTTTAAAAGTACTTGTTCTCATCTTCACTCCTTGATTTGGCATGCTATTAGAACCTTTTCTTACCACCTTCTTGCGTCTTTGAAATATAAGTTTTAGGATCTTTACCCTTACTATGAAGAGAACGATATTATCGCAAGTTGAGTGAAGTGTGAACCTTTAATGCTTAATTGCTTGTTATTATGTTTATGTTTGATTTAGATCTTTGTAATGAGTGTAATGTTTTTGTGAGTTCCTCACAATTTCATTTAGTTTATAGAACTAAGGCATAAGGAGTAATGTCATAAGTAGTTGGGTTTGGCTATCTCTTGTTTCTATCCCTTGCTGATTTCTGGAGCTGTCTGCAATGGTTCTAGTGTATCTCAAGTTCTGATCGTGCAAAGTTTGTCAACTTTTTCTGGGAACAACTAGACTTCAAGATCTTTCTCTGACCGCAAGAATCCCCCTCATAGCTATTATGGTTTAGAAGTTACAAAAATCATAAGATGATGCAGATGGGCTGTCAAGAATCTGGACCAGTTTCGGTTGCTTACTGTTTGAGAAAATATAACTATAGAATTTGGAAAAGTGTCCTATATCAAAGTTGTAGAAAATCCTCTAAGCTTTCCAACAGTATAAGCTGGAACTCATTTGGATAAGTAGAACCTGAGATATGACATATACACTTGGATGTTTCTGTTCTGTTTCAAAATCTGGACAGATCCGGCATTTCCTATGTTCAGCCAAGTTAAAGACAGAATCTGAGAAAGAGTTGTATACGAAAGATGTAGAAGATTTCATAAGCTTTTCAACAATATAAGGATCATCTCCAGATGAGTTAAGTAGCTCGAGATATAATTTTTGGAAGTTACCGCACCTTTGCTGAGACATTATCAGGAAGGATATTATATTTGGCTATTTTACCTAAACTTAAAGACAGAACCTAAGAAGGTCTTCTACGTGAAAGTGGTAGAGAATTTCATAAGTTTTCTAATGATATAAGCTTCTATTGGAATAACAGAATATGAGTTATACCTGTTTTTCTATGCCGGTGATTTTCATATCGCGGGAAAATTTCAGGATACATGTTTATTCTCTTGCACATAAGCTCTTTGGGATGTCATGAGTTCTCAATGTTAGCTAACTTGTCTGGAAAACATGAAAGATACCTTTCTTGTGCCCTAGTTGACTTTTCATAAGGGGGGTAGCCTAATTAAAGGAGTTACAATGAGAAGGATTGGCTAATGTTGGATCATATGTGAGGATAACAAGTGTTCGATAATTTTGGTTTTGTTTCAAGATATCATCCTATTTAGAGAATATTAATGGAGATATATGTCATTACTGATAATCATGGATTAAGAGTTGTGTATGACGATCAGATGACACCAAAGTCTACAAACTTATATATACCATATGAGAGTGAAACAACTTGTTTGATAAAGGTACCAATAGATGAAACTCAGTGAAGAAACTAACCTTGGATCAAGAGACTCGGTACAACGAATGTAAAAGACTATGATGTGTAGCGTTCAAAAAGGGATAGGGGACTAGTCCTTACTATTCCCCAATCAATCTCGTCTTAAGGGGGATAGTACCTTGATATCACGGGATGATGCATTTTAAAACTATCTTGAAGTGATAATTGTCTTCTGAGATATTCTATGATTATCTTCATCTATAAGAAGTTTAAGTTTTGTCAAGGTTGATCTCTGGTTCGAGCCACCCTTAGTTGTGAGATCAATTTTCACCATACTTAGCATGTACCTGAGACGTGATGTGGAGCGCGGAAGTACTATCTACTTGGACATAAAAAAATGTCATCAAGGTGGATCATAAGAACCTAAAGAAAATCTTCACTAAGTTGATTCTAAGTTGTTGACATCATCTTTGGTTTGGTATTGAACAAGGTTATAACTCCAAAAAGTGCTATCACTTGGAGATAGATTACTAGAGCGTGCAACGTAAAGCCAAAATCTCTACAAGAGGATGGAACAACTCAAGGAAGTGAACAACATCCAAAGGCAGAGTATCCATATCTCTTTGGACACTATCTTCCGAATCTCGAGGACGAGATTCATTTTAAGGGGGTAGATTTGTAACACCCAAAAATTTAAAACTTTTGAAATAGGTGAAAAATAATTTAATTTTGTATTTATGTATTCATGAAAAATAGAGAAATAATATTTTTCATCAAAATAAAATTTATCATAGGATGTTAGCAACATTTTTGCGCACTCATGCTCCTGCATTTTATTTATTGTGCTGAGTGGTTTCACTAAAGTTCAAAAGTATTTCAAAGTGATTTTAAAATGGTTTGGAAAATGGCTTTGGAATAAAAGAAAGGAAAATAGAAAAAAAGGGGGACAAACCCACCCTCGCAACCTAGGCCGAAGCCAGCCCACCTGGCTTCCCTCTCCTTCTCGCCCCAGCCCAACTCACGGCCCATGCCGAGCAGGCCAGCCCGCGCCCCCCTCCTTTCCTTCTTGGCACTGACATCCCGGACCCACCTGTCAGCGTCTTTCCCCTTCCTTTCCTTCTTCTCCAGCGTGTTCGCCACGGACTCCATACCCGAGCAGGGCTCGAATCCGCTTCTTCCGCGATTTGGTGCAGGGACTCCCAAATTAAGCCCCTATAAAGATTTGTGGTCTCGCCGCGCACTCCCCTTTCCATCCACAACGTTTGCGAAGCCCTAGCCGCCATGAACGCCATGGATTGGATCTTCCCGAGTCGGAATCCGCCGCCACTGTGTAACTCGCCCCTCGCCACCGTGCAGTGGAATTCACGTCCTTGCCGAGGTTCGCAACGCGGTAACGAAGCTCCCTAACTTCTTCCCGAACGCTCTATCGGTAACTGTGCCTCGCTAACACTTGCCGAACTGTGACAGAAGCCCGCCGCCCGCCCCATCTCGATGCCGGACCACGTCGAGCTTCCTCTGCCCGTAACAAGCACCTAGGTGGGTTCGTTGACCTCCCCGCTATCTCCTCATGCTCTCGGTGCATCGATTAGTGCCCGGAATCGCACAAATGCCGAACTCTGGTAGCTCCAAGGCGGTGGCAATGGCCGACCACCGCGCCGGAGACACTGCGCACCGCCGTCGGCCACCCACCTCCCTCCAGATCGATTTCGTGACCGTCGGATTTAAAATCAACGCCCAGGATTAGAAGATACCCCTTCGGGGTAGATTTTGTTAAAGAGCCCCTGGGCTTTTCCCAAATTGAACCCGCGATCCAAAGCGTCATCTCAGGTTTACGCTTTCTGAATTCAAAAACGTATTTTCCGACCGGTAAGTCAAAGTACGCTTTCAAGAAATTACAGTTTTGCCACTGAAAGTATTTTGCTCATAAAATATTCATTTTAACTCCGTTTTCATCCATTCAAAGTCTGTTAGATTCGTATTTACGAGCTCTACATGTTAGAAGTGTTTATTCTCTGTTTTGAAACTTTATATTTTCACAGTAGCATTTAATTAATTATTTCTCTATAGGAAATCTTGGAAAATTGATAACTTCTACGTTTTAAATCCGATTTTCGTGAACTTTACGTTTGTGTGATCGTAGCACTGCGTAGAACATTTTGTTAAACTTTTATATTTGTTTTACCACTGTTTGGTGTATTGTTCTAATTATAGTTTGTTTGCTTCGTGTATGATTGTCTACATTGGATTGCGTGTTGTTGATTGATGATGAGGATTAGACGGTGAGCGATACGTTGGTGATCAAGGTCAATCTTTTGAAGATCAGCAGCAGGCTCAGGAGAGCTTTGATCAAGGCAAGTATAAATGGGGACTATCCTTGTTACCTATACACAATTAATATAGCACTTATCATTTGCATGTGTCCACCTTGATGACCTTAGCAAAATCATAGATGATTGTTATCCTGAATTCCTTGTTACCTATTTGGATATGCATTTGGGTAGTTCTTGCTAGTGCTTCATTATAATCCATGATCTTGTAACATGAATATTTGTATATACAATAAACAATAAAATAAGCTTTCTAGCAACTTGAATATAAAGGGTGGAAAGAACTCTGGCTTTTGCTGGATTGATCTTGACCCTCCGTAAGGACTTATCCCTTGGCAAAAGCTGGGACAACTCGTACAACCATGAGGGCTATATGGCTCTAGCTTTATTCAAGTATGAGTAAGCTTTTCTAGCTTGTCAGAGGTTACCCGAAAGGGCGGAGGGGCTCAATCGTTTTGGGTATAGTGCGAGCCCCTGTCCTTATGTGTATAGGCTGCGCGTCATTGTGCCATTTGGAAGGGGGTATCTATATCTGCGCGCAAAGGAAACCTTGCGGCCCTAACTTGTTAGACAAACCTTTGAAAGACTTCATAGTGAACCCTGCCAGCTTTCCTTGGAAGTGAGCTAAGAGGTCGACGGGCCTCGGGCGAAAGGGTAAATCACGACTCATGGGTAAAGATGTACAACCTCTGCAGACTGTTAAATCTGGTATACTAGCCATGCCCACGGATACGGGCGGCCCGGAAAACTGACGGAATAGATGGACACTGATGAACTTGATTAATGATGATAAATGATGGTTTATTATGTTGTTTATATGTATTATTCATAATTCTTGTATACATTGATCATGTGGTTATGGGAATTAATTATGCTACCTTGATATTTGCTATCCAATGATTAAATATGCTATCTACATAAAAAAGCTAAACGCAGTTAAACCAGTGTCAGCTGTCAGCTTATTGAGCCTCATGAACCCCTGGTTATACTTGTTGAGTACGATATGTGCTCACTCTTGCAATTTCCCCCTCACTTCAGGAGTTGCTTTAGGCTTGTGATCATTTGATCCTGTGGAGAGTAGTTAATACCGGAAGTTTTGGAGTTGTCTAACCGCTGTTTGATACTGCAGGTTATCTCTTTTATACTAAGTACGTTATATATTTATGCATTGTCTTTTGATATTACCCTTTATTTGTAGCTATATGTGAGATTTGCCTTTTAAAACTCGCATATGGTGCATATCTGGTTTTGTCCTTAAAATCGGGTATTACACCGAGTGTCTGTATCACTCGACAAAAGACCAAATACACTCGTGAAAGCTTTTACCAAGTGCCACCCTCGATAAAGACTACACAACAGAATTTTAGTAGGCAAAGAGGTCTTTATTGAGTGCTATTTTTCGGGGCACTCGGCAAAGGCTTCGCAAAGTTAAAAACAAAAAAAATCCAAAAAAAAGATTATTTTTTTGCAGGAGGCCAGCGCCCACCGCCTCTACCTGCTGGCCAAGTTCTGGAATTTTTTGCGTCTTTGCGGAGTGTCTCCACTCTTAACCACTACACCACACTATAACTTGCAATTATATTGCATTTCGGTTCCTCAAATATTATACCAAATTATATGTAAATTGATTATTTGAGGTCCTAAATGATTTCAAATCAAAAAGTTGTTAACTACAAAGTTTCATAACTTTTTGGGATCTATAATTTTCATTTAGGGAGTTTCTCCATCCGAGATCGTATACAAAATTTGAATTTCAAATTTAAGAAATTCAAACTTAGTTTTTGCATGACAAAATGATTCCAAAATAAAAAGTTGTCAACAATAAAGTTTCATAACTTTTTATAGGTCTACAAAGTTTATTTAGGGAGATTTTCTATCCGAGGTTGTTTAAAAAATTCAAATTTTCAAATTTTCTATTTAAAACGCGGTTTTGCATGATAAGATGAACTCAAATGAAAAAGTATTCAAATACGAAATTTCATAACTTCTCAAGATCTCCAGAGTTTATTTTAGTTATTTTGTCATTTGTTCATCCGACATGATGATTGTAATATTTTTCTTAAATCTTATATATCTCTCTTGTAGTTTCATAAACTATAAGAGAGAGATGTAAAATTTGTAAACAAATTTATTTTAGCTTTGTCAAATGAAGAAATGATCAAAATAAATATTGTAGATCTTGAAAAGTTATACAACCTTATAGTTAAAAACTTTTTGATTTAAATTCGTTTAGGGCTTCAAAATTCGATTCGAAATTTTTTTTGCTGAATGTTTTTTTTTAACACTCGGCAAAGAGGCTTCATTGCCGAATGTTTTTTTTTATGAAATTTGCCCACCTAACTTGCCTGGGGTGAGGAACCTGTCAACTATACTCTACAGCTAAAACACACCCCTCAATATAATGCCATGTAGCCTCAATTTATAATGAAGCGTGTTCTATATATCTTGGACATATAAAGTGGTTGAGGTTTAGGACTGTGACAGGGGCTCTGCACCAGGTTCATGGCATCAGAAAAGCCAAACCAAGTCCTACTTCAAACGTTCTACAATGCTCACTAAAAAAGAACCAACAAGAAAGCAGAAACAAATAAACGGGTTGCAGTCACGCAGGAAATAGAGCTGCACCCTCTGATCTTCAACTCATTCTTGTTGATGCATGTGTAAGCAATCAAATCAATGAAATCAGCGGTAGAAACGTGACTGTCACCGTATGGACAGTGCGTTCCTTAGTGTCCAAACTGGACGGACGGTCTTAGGGTCAGTCCAAGCGGACGTCCCGGATTCAATACCCACTCATGGATGGCACAGATTCAAAATGATAAAAAGAAAGTACACCATACCATACGCCGGGTACAAAGACAACCTTCGCCAGATAAAACAGTGATGGGAGATGTAATACCATCGTAAGATACTGTGCACACCAGAGAGATAAATCAATATGCAAACATAATCACTGTAAGAACAAACCAGCGGTGCAACTTCTGGTCACTGCCGACTCTGCAGACAATGTGGCTGTTCAAGCGTTGCGATTTCAATTCCACCGCCAGATCATAAACTGAACCAACGGTGGTAGGGATTGCCAATAATGGTTTCTAATGGACGGTGCAGCCTTCCACATTCCAACCGGTGCCAAACTTGTTATTGGCTTATTGCCGCCGGTTTGTATTTGCGTTGCGCATTGGGTGGCTAACGGATGGTGCTAAATGTTTTCACACATATGGTACGGCGACGAAGACCATCACTGTGTTCAACGGCAGATCATACACCGATCCAAAGGTGAAAACGTTCATCTCATCACTGTTAAGTCACCCTTCTGCAACCCCTTTGCTTATTATGAACCGGCGGTGGCAGCGTTGGTTCTCACATAACCTGTGGTAAAAATCCCAGCGATGATCAAACTTTCTGTGATAGTGTTACTAGGCTTAGCATTCATTCTTCCATCATAGCATTTATGCTTTATTTTTATCTACGGTGGCTTCTAGCATCAATAGGTATTCATGCCCTTACGCACAATTATGAGATAAAAATAAAAGTACCAGTCCAATCATCAAATTAAGTTTGTTTTCTAAACAAGGACAAATCACAGTCAAATCATTCAAAGTTATTAAAATTTGATCAACAACATCCTCATTACATACAAAATAATAGTTCATGTCTGTATTTATTCAAAGATAAAGTGATGACAAAGTCTCCATGTTTCAAACAATATAATCAAAATTACGAAACGTGCTATAGTCGTTGCCCGCCTAGAATTGTTGGTATCATCATTACAACTTCCACAATCATAGTTCCTGTCCATATTTATTCAAAGACAAAGTGATAACAAACTCTCCTCATTCTAAACAATATAATCAAAATTATAAAACATGTGACAGATGTTGCCTGCCAAGAATAGTTGGTATCGGATAGATCGATCATATGTTTCAGTCCTGCAAAATAAATGAGATACCAAGAATTAATCCCACCTGACTATATGTCTACATAGATAAATACATATCAAAATATTATAAGGAAACGATAGTTTCTCTCTTCTTCCCCGGTAAACAAACTAGCGATATACATTCACTACAAGAAATGATGTTTTACATGACGTTTTCTTATAACCTTCTTAAAAATCATCACAGAATTACACTAGTCATTCTTAGGGTGATATAACTGTGACGGGCTAACCGTCACAGAGTATTGTGGCACTTCACTTGTGTATCCGTGACGAATGGCTAATTTGGTCACATTAAATCATCCAACGTGGCGCTGATTTGTGTATCCGTGACCAAACAATTTTGGTTATTATTACATTTAATTTGTATTAAACTAGAGAAAGAAAATTTTGAAAATACCATTGAAAAAACCTTAAACAAGCTGTGGAGCTGAGACTGGCCCTAAAATGCACCAACAAATGTATGATAGAAAACATATTTTTATGAAATTTTTGAATCTAACTGGAACTACACAAAGTTCAACAAAATTACTTTTAACAAGCACATATAAATTTATTTAAACTATAGAAAATAGTAAACTTATTCAAAGATTTCTAGAACTCGTACACAACAACATATATACAGGTTGTTGCTTTTAAAAAAGTTTTGGACGGTAAAAGACACTTTTAGCTCGATTTAGATGGTGTCTTATCCATTTATTTGATAATAGAAAAAATAAATAATAAATCATTTTTAGACAGTAAAGGGTGAGGCAATTTCGTATTTGGCCCATCAATGATTTGGCCTGTCTCGGCCCATCTCAAGCACACTCAATTTCCACCGTTGGATCGACTCGAATGGATGAGATACGCAAGAAGCCAAATAAAAACCCATGCTCTCTTCTTCTCTTGAGGCAGTCGAAACCCTAGGAGAGGCACAACAAAGGCACAGGCGCAGGCGCCCCTCAGCCGTGCGGCGGCCTGGCCCTTGGGTGCGGCAGCTCGATCGGCCTTCCAGTCCTGGCCGGCCAGCGGCAGGCCACACGAAGGAGCAGCCAGCGTGTGTGCTTTCTAGGTGTTGAAGTGGGGCGCCAGATCTGGAGTATCGAGGAGCTGCAGTGCGGGATGAGATCAGAGGAGCGGTGCCGGACCTGAAACAGAGCTGCGACGGCACATCGTTCAAATTTGGTATGTATCAGACTCGATCTCCTCCTTATTTTGCAAACAGACTCATACAAGTAGATGTACAGAGTGCCATTGTTGATCAGGGGTGAGCTGCTCTTGCTCCGATCCGCACGTACGTGATTCATTTCTGGGCTGGCAGCAGCCGCGCTGGGGAACGACGACTGACCTGTTTCATTATTTCGATCTGTTTAATTTCTTGATCAGAAAATTAGAGGCATTAACTTTTTCTGAGCAGAAAATTAGTATATATCTCTCAAGGCCTGTTTGGGCGTGCATTTAGATCCAGTCATGGATGGTGATTTACCTATATAGGTTAAATATATATGTTTTTTTAAACTCAGTATGTATATATATCAATATGACTTTATAGTAAACCTGGCTGCACATCTTCTTTTTGTCATATTGTGGTATTTTTTTCTATTCTCAATTAGTTTAACTCTCAGTTGTGCCATGATTTTTAGTATTATATATAGATTCTGATGCCCAGTGTGTTGTTTTCGTTTCTTTGCAACAGAATGTGCAAAACTGCGGTCGCTTTAGTAAACTAGTACTGGCTGGTTCAACATATAGATTAAGTTGATCGGCATTGGAATATTCCAAAGCTTTTGCTAATTTATTTATTAGTGGATATTGCAAAGCTTTGGCTGCAGTTTTGTCATGAGCTAATTGCTAAACGAGGCAATTGTTTAACCAGTTGCTTGTAAATGATAGATATGGACTTACCAGTTGCTTGTAAACAACCACTAAATATTGTTATACTTACCAGTTTGTGTAAGTATTCAAACTTAACTTGGTTCACTGTTTCTTTTCAACCATTACAGTGTCTACTCAACTTCATGTACTTGTAATCTTGTTAAATGCAGTCCAAGTTTTAAGTGGATAAAACCTCAATCCATGTGAAAAAGCATGTGTGGCTATGCTGAAGAATGTTGTTCGCCACTACATCAAGATGCTGAAGAATGCTGAAGAATGCAGTCCAAGTTAAAGAAGATGTATTCTGATCCTCTTCCACTACATCAAGTGCCCAAGAAATGTGTTAATATTTGTTTGAAATGTGTTGAGACTTGTAATGGTGATGGCATTGACATGTGTAAGTCTTGCCATTTTCTGTGTAACTGGCATTGATCATCTGTACCTGATCTTTTGTTTTCTAAACCTTTTCTATGATGAAAATAGGTTCTAATCTGTGATGATATTTGGTTGTGATCTGTGACGATCTTCATGTAATGTCGATTCAAATTTGAATTTAAGTCGTATTTGAACAAAAAAAATGGGCCTATAGCTGACGTGGAACTAGCTGATATGGCAATAGCTGACTTGGCACAAACTGACTTGGCGACAATCCACGTGGACCAAATCCATGACGTTTTAGATCATCACAGAACCCTTTTGCTATGCTTCCAGACCATGCAATCCATGACGGAAATAAATACGGATTCGTGACGGCTCAATTCGGTGCAACAAATGTATGACGTGAGATACATGACGGATTTCTCGTTCGTCATGGATAGTTGACTGTGACGTATTTTTGGCAATCTGTGACCAAATCCATCGTCATGTAAAGCACCAATCCTTTAGTTTTATGCCAAAACTTGAGTAGCATCATCATTTCTCTGGGTTATAGTATTCAATTCCCTAAGTTGCAGCAATAGTATGCCAAAACATTAGCTTCATCCACATGGATGGTTGTTATGTTAATCCAGATCCATGGTATATATATGTGTGCATCCAACTTACATGCTTTGTGTACTATACTTAAATTTTGACAGGACATGCTTCATGTATCCAAAAGTGCTATTATACTCTTATTACCGTGTACCAGGGCGGAGCCACCGCCCGACGACCCCGGCCAGCAGGCTGGGCTCGTCACTGAAGTTCAAAGCATTTTTTTTTATAATAAAGAAGAACTTTTAGTTCAAAGCAATACTTTGCTAGCTAAATTTTTTTGTATAATAAGAATTGTCTGGGCTTCTAAAAGCTTTTGGCTCTGTTACTACCACGTACTTTGCAAAGCACAAACAGTTTGGGGAAATTTTACCTTTGAGCTAAATGGCAACAACTTATTGTTGAGAACTTCCAGTATACATATTTTGCTACCGTACATAAAATGAATTCAGTGCTAAATAGAATATCAAGCACTAGTGGTGGCACGGAATTGGACATGCATAATTCCTAGGAGCACATAGCAATGGTACAGAGAGTGTAGTTAATTAGTGTATGAGCTAAACATGACTATAAAACTAGGATATATAAATAGTTGTATTTTCTCTATCGGGTGCATAACTTCCCCGTAGAAGGAACCATGCACATTTATATGAAATTCGTTCCAACAACTACAAGAGGAGGTAGTTAATCCAAAAATATTACTAATTAACCGAAGATATATGACACATGGTTTAACTCAGGCCTAAAGTGATAATGTAGCCCAAGCAAATACTTGATTTGGTGCTCGATCTTGTGAGATCACAAACATAGATGGAAAATGGATGAATTATACCTTTCTAAAACAGAATGAATTTTCTATTAAATTTTAATCTTGAGCAACAACAAATCTGTAAATCGGTGGTACTTACTCACCACAAAATAATTCAATTGTAGCACTGTACCAAGTTTAAATATGTTGGGTTTGACTAGCTATAAATAAATAAAGATATTAATATTCATAATATTAAATAAATCTCATTAGATTTGTTTTTTTCTCGAACAGTGCAGGAGAACTGCACGCCATTTCATTAAGATAGAAAAAATGGTACACGCGTCAACGAGGCCCAACTCACACACCCCACACCTCGAACACTAAGTTATAGACTCGCCACACAAAGAACCAGCCTCCGAATTTAAGCTCTAGAAGGCAACAACCTAAAAACAAGTTCCTAGAGATTGGAGGCTCCTGCTGAGCACCAGAGCCCTCCCTCCGCGTTAATAGTCCTAAGGACCTCCTGAACACTTGATCTCCTATTATCAAAGGCACAAGTGTTACGATGCTTCCAAATCTCCCAAACCACCAAATTTATCAAAGAATTGAGGCCTTTACGCGCTTCCTTGGGGATAGCAGCAGTTGACCTCATCCACACCACCCCTAGAAATGAGTCACAATAGGCTGTGGTGCCAACTGCAGCAGCCCTAACTGTTGCAGAACTAGGCTCCAAACTTGTCGAGCGAAAACACAGCCCACTAACAAATGATTTATTGTTTCATCCATTTGATCACATAAGGGACATGCCTCATGATGGGGCAGATTCCTCCTTGCTACACAATCAGCTGTTTGTCGAAAGACATATTTTATACTATACTTATTTAGTATTTAATGCTAATAGATTCACCTATATATTTAGTCAAACTATAGACACACTAACAAAAAATGCACTTATAGTTGCATTGTTTTTGGGGATAGAGGTAGTATTGCTTCCAGTGTCAAATATTCTAGTTTTAGCGTGTTCAATAGATCATGAAGGTACCTAGTAACATATAAATTAAATAATTTTCATGTGAGGCGAACTTACTTAGACTTAACCATCCGACATGAGGTTGAGGTAGAGGAGAGCAATCAGCTGAATATGTTGGAGTAGAACGAAAATTAGTTTTATATGTATATTTAAAGGAGAACAAGGATGGGATCAATGTTTCAACGATGACAAAGGAGTTTTTAATGTATTTTTCAGACACAACAATCTGGGAAGTACTAAGGGTAACAATACAGGATTTATTATTTGTGCATTTTTAAGGAAAAGGAAGTGAGGAACTGCTTGTGGAATGAGACAAAGGTTGGCGCCCCTTGCTTGATGAATAAGTAAGTAGCTGGCATATAAGTGAACGTGAAAGAGAGTACTGAGGAAACAAAATAGGAGAGGTGCAGAAATGTGTAGACTAGAAGCAGAACATGGGACGGAATGACTCAGAGTAAAAAAGAGGGCAGTGGTTGTGAACAAGCAGAAGTGGATGCTCAGCTTAGGCAAAAGAAACAGCGGGCTCGGGGATGGCGGTGGAAGGATGACTCCCAGTCTTAACTGCAAAAAGACAAAAGCAGATACCTCAGGTAGATGAAAGGAACAAGCGATAGGTGAGCATTATTTTCTCAATGATTCTATTCAATTACCTTTCCTCGGATACCGCATGACCATCTTTGTTCTCATCCTGTATCATTAGGATTGTCCATTCTCTTGATATCTTAAGGGTTACATGGTTCGGAAGCATGTCGACTGCATCGCTGACCTTGGTCTCGACATCCTCCACCTCCTTAATCCGGACACCCGCACAGTCAACCTTGACAGTGACGTATTTAAGTGAAGCAAGGTTCTCCAGTCCAACATCAAAACCACCACCTTCCCACTTTTTCACTTCGAAGGATAACACAAGCCGTTGAAGCTTTGGCATCACTCCTCGAGCAAACTCCAGCCAACATCTTGTCTTAGGATAAAACTTAAACTCTTGTAGAGAGCGGAAGGGGTGATCAGCACCAACTACCACCTGTTCTTCGGTGGTGGTGCCAAAGGGATCTCCTCCTAGATCAAGAAAACGTAGCACGGGCAAAGCCCCAAGCAGATTGAAATCCTCCTGTCTTAGAAGATTGACGTACATGGACAATCTGGAGAGTTCAGAGAGGGAGGAAAACCACCGGGGCACCTGGGAGAAGATCAAATCATCCCCATCAAAGCTTTGGAGATGTGCAGGGCCCGTCCATTGGTCTGGCATGTCTAGAGAGCATGATCCCTCTCCATAAAAAACTAGTCTGCGAAGGTTGATGAGATTGGACAGGGCCTGTAGAAATGTCTTCATGTAACTCTGGTTTCTATGTAAGCCATTTATTTTCAGCACTCTGAGTTTAGTAAGGCTACCAAGTTCAGCCAAAGTATTTGGTGATTTGTCCACATTTAGCCACCATAGCTCGTTTAGGGATATTAGATTCCCAATCCCATCTGGAAGTTTCACTATATTAGTACAATTTAACAGACTTTCTAGTTGTCGTAGCTGATTAAGACTCGCTGGCAGTTCTCCTTTGAATCGGCCCCGCAGATCCAGTGTCTTGAGAAGCTTTAGATTCCCAATTCCTTCTAGAAGCTTTGTTTGGAACATACCTTGTAGTGCAAGATATCTCAAGTGCTGCAGACTTCCTAGATCCTTAGGATGGATATTGTCGCTCCAATCGTGTTTGAAAGCCAAAACACGGAGAACTGGAAACCTTGACGTAGTTGGCACCCACTGAACGGCATCACCAAAAGCAACTAATGACCTGACATGGGATATGTTCAGTGTTGCTTGATATATCACTTGTTCTTCTCTTTCTACTTTGCTGCCTCGCAGTGATAATCGTCGAATCTTGCGTGCTGAAGATATATGGCACGGAACATCTAATATGGTGACAAAATTTTCTTGAGTTGCAAGGGATATAATGAAATCGAGAATCATATCATGTACTCGACAACCACTTGGACTACCATCCTCATTATATATTGGTTGAATCATGCTTCTGCTGACGAGCTCGTTGAAGTACCTCTCTCCAAGATCATACAAATTGCACCCCAGTTTTTCATCAACGAAACCTTCTGCTATCCAAAGCCGTACCAACTCATCACTTGGAATCTCATAATCCTCAGGGAACATGCTTAGATACAGCAAGCACGGCTTTAGATAGGAAGGCAGATCTGAATAACTAAGATACAGGATCGCTCTCATGCTGTCAAGGCTCTTGTCCTTATGAAGTCCAGAACCCATTGAACTGTACACACCATACCATTCATACTTTGTTTTGTTTGGCCTACTAGCCAACAAATAAACTAGCTGTAGTAATGATAGCCAATGGTATACCACCACATTTGTCCAAAATTTTCCGTGATACCTCCTCTAGTTCAGAATGCATTTCCTCATTTTCATTGAATATCCTTTTACATAGCAGCTTTTTTGAGTCCTCATAGGAGAGGGGATCTAGTTCACACATTGTACCATCAATGGATGAGCAAGAAAATTTTGCCACATCAGCATTCCGGGTAGTTACGATGACCCGGCTACCAAGACTGTTTTCAATTAGAGCACACTTGATCTGTGTCCATGCAGACTCTGCCCATACATCATCTATTACAATAATGTACCTGCATTTTTTTTAAAAAAAGGAAAATAACAGTTAATCGTGTGTCATTGGAATTTGCTAATTACAGTGTTTTCTTTTTTTATTTCAATCTCTGCTCAGGTTCACGAATCTGTGACTAGACACCATGGAAATATAAAAACTATATAAGCGTGCCAATGAATGAATGGATGATGATATTATGATTTATGAACTCTGTTCAAGTACACAGATTTGTGACTACTTAACAATTAAAATTGTATAACCACTACTACGTACCTTTTTTTCTCAAGTATTTGTCTGATTGTATCTATAAGCTCTGTATGGCTCCATGCTTCAGGATTGGGGTACTGTTGTCCGCTAACCTGCCGTAGTATGCTGCTCAAAATCTTGTTAATGTCTGGCTTAAGGGAGACTGAAACAAAAGCTTGTGACTGAAATTCTGCTCTGATTGTTTGATACACCGAATTTGCAAGAGTGGTTTTCCCAAGGCCTCCAACTCCGACAATTGAGACAACCATTAGCTTCTGTTTTTGTGCACTTAGCAAAGCAGTGAGCTTCTCTGCAGGGCCTTCAATACCAACGAGGTTCTTTACATCTTCGTAGAGAGCAGGCAACCTAGGATCCATTTCTGTATTCTTTGGCTGCCCTGCAACTTCTGGAAATCTGTACCTTTCTCGCCTACCAGCGACCTCTTGGATGCGGCTCTTGATGTCATGGATGTCATCAGCGATGTGATGCCGAGCCATAGCTTTTGTCAATAGCCCAATGGTCCTGTCAAAGAATCTTTTGAAGCTCTTTGGCTTGGCAGAACCAGGGGCATCGACTCGGAGCATGAAAGAGTCAACACTGTCCTCAATGTCATAGGACAGCTCCTTCAAGTCCCTCACCCAAATGTTGTTAAGATCATCGATCTGTTGAGGCGGCAGGTTGGACACCCTGTCGAGGGCAGCCTGCATGCTCTCCATTTCGGCATGGAGGAACCTGATCTCCCCCCTGACCCCCTTCTGCAGCTTGTACTCATCTGTGAGGAGCGTGGCAAGCTTGGGGAGGAGGCTGCCCAGGGCCGCCACCGCGAGCTCCATGGATGCCTTGCTCTTTTTGGCTACCAGCTAGATTGGTGAAGGGTGGTGTTGTGTGGAGACTGGAGAATGGCATACAGCTATGCTCTGCTCTGGCCTGTCTGTGGAGAAGAGATGGGGCTACGGTAATTGGAGGGCTTTTTGTCCCTAAAACGCTAAAACCAATATGAGAAGTGCAGAGCACGTGAACTAGTGTATTAACCCATGACCATGAGGCGTGATGGGCTTCTGCAATGTGGTCATCGTGATCGGAGCCTCCATGTCAGTCATTACAATAAAGAACAATGACGACAAATTCAAGTGGCGTGATTCTCCAGCAGAAGTCGGTGCGTTCTGTTTTATCTACTAACTAATCGAGATGAGATTCTCTCTGTCCCCTCGGATCTCTGTGAACAAAAAATAACATCGAGCAATGAAGGATTGAAAGAAAGTGTTAGCGCCCCCTGATCAGGGCCGCCGATCTACTCGAACTCGTAGAGAACCGACAGGTTCGCCGGCCGACGAGGCTCGGACGAGTTCTTCAATAAAACGTCATAGTGTTTACACAATGGATAATTCCCCTTTCCAGGGTTGGCTCTCTCTTTATCTACCCACTCCTGGCTAGCTCATAGCGATTACATGCCCATTCGGGCCCAAGGATCCTGGTATTCTTCTTACGGGCCCTCTTACTCGACCTTGCAGGATGGGCCGTGTTGGGATGGCCCAGGTGAGGAGTGGTGACATCCCCCTCCCCTTGGGCACCGGCTTGTCCCCAAGCCGGAGCTTGAGGGAACTGCTGCTGAACTGCTTCGGCATCCTCCCAAGTAGCCAAGGAAGCATCCATTCCGGACCACTTGATGAGCAGTTGAGGTACAGTACCGTCTTGGCGCTGA
Organism: Sorghum bicolor; assembly: GCF_000003195.3. Taxonomy (NCBI): domain Eukaryota; kingdom Viridiplantae; phylum Streptophyta; class Magnoliopsida; order Poales; family Poaceae; genus Sorghum; species Sorghum bicolor. The sequence continues at coordinate 19,539,571 of NC_012874.2, forward strand.
TGAAGAAGGCGTTGCAGAACAGCTTCGGGTACCTGTAGATGGTCATCCACATCTGGAAGGTCAGGAGAAACAGTGTATTTAGTTGAGGGTGCCGGCTTCAACAGGGACACATGAAACACCGGGTGAACAGTAGAAGAAGCTGGGAGCTGTAGCTTGTAAGCCACCGAACCGATCTTGTCGATGATTTCATAAGGCCCGAAGTAGCGAAAAGATAGCTTCTGATGTGCTCGAGGAGCCAGCGACGATTGAACATATGGCTGAAGCTTCAAGTAGACAAAGTCGCCGACAGCAAAGGAACGCTCAGAGCGGCGCTTGTCAGCCTGGACTTTCATACGTTGTTGAGCGCGGTGAAGATGATGGCGAACAGAAGCCAACATTGTAGCACGTTCAGAAACCAGGGCTTCGACTTCCGGTTGCGAGGAAACCGTTGACGCGGTAAGTCCGAAATGCCGGGGAGGGTGACCATAGAGGACCTCGAACGGTGAGCGGTTGATTGAAGAGTGAAGACTGGTGTTGTACCAAAACTCCGCCAGAGGAACCCATTTGACCCACTGTTGCGGACAGGAGTGGACGAAGCAGCGGAGGTAGGTCTCCAGGCATTGGTTAACACGCTCTGTCTGCCCGTCAGTCTGAGGATGATAGGCCGAGCTCATAGACAGAGTTGTGTTGGCCAGGCGAAAGAGGTCACGCCAAAAGAGACTCGTGAAGATGCGATCACGGTCACTGATGATGTGAGTCGGCAACCCATGCAGACGGTAGATGTTGTCCAGGAAAACTTGAGCAACGTGCTGAGCAGTAAAAGGGTGGGAGAGTGGAATGAAATGAGCAAACTTACTGAACTTGTCCACGACCACCATCAAGCAATTAGCTGCACCAGAGCGAGGTAGACCCTCAATGAAATCCATAGAGATGACTTGCCATGACTCAGTTGGCACAGGGAGTGGAGAGAGCAATCCGGGGTACCGTGCACGGTATGGCTTGGCCTGAGCGCAAACAGAACAACTGGCCACAAAATTCTTGACATCAGATTTCATTCCCCGCCAGGCAAAGAGTTTCTTGATATGACTGAATGTTACTGGGAAGCCTGAGTGACCCCCTACGGCACTGCTATGCATGGCAACCATAATACGGTGCTGCAGATTGCTGTTGCTCCCCAGCCAAATACGGTCTCGATGTCGCAGGACTCCATCAGTCAGAGTATAAGGTGGGTGGGAATCCGGTGACAAGGTCAGCTGCTGAATTAACTTGAGGGAACCTAGATCACTATGATATCCACTGACCACGTCAGAAAGCCAGGTTGGTGTTGAGGAAGAAAGAGCTTGGAGCTGAAGTGGTGGCGCTGGATGGCGAGAGAGCGCATCTGCTGCCTGATTGGAAGCACCTGGTTTGTACACAATCTTATATTGCAGCCCAACTAACTTGGTGTAGAGCTTGAGTTGCCATGGGGTATGCAGGCGCTGATCGGTAAGATGTGACAGACTACGTTGATCAGTATAAATCAGGAACTCCCCATGCTGCAAGTAGGCACGCCATTGTTCTACAGCAACCAAGACAGCTAAGTACTCTTTTTTGTAGGTGGATAGGCCACGGGTCCGGGGCCCCAAGGCTTTGCTCACAAATGCGAGAGGGTGACCTTCCTGGAGGAGGACGGCGCCCACGCCCAGTTCACTGGCGTCTGTTTGAATGCTGAAAGGCTTGGAGAAATCTGGCAACGCAAGAACCGGTGCCGTCATCAAAGCTTGTTTCAGAGCAGAGAACGCTGTATCGTGGTTTGCTGTCCAGACAAAATAAACCCCTTTCTTGAGCAAATCAGTGAGAGGTCTTGTAAGAATTGCAAAGTGACGAACGAATTTTCTGTAATAGCCTGCGAGACCTAGAAAACTGCGCAGCTGTTTAAGATCCTTGGGGACTGGCCAATCACTGATAGACTGCACCTTAGATGGGTCGGTAGCGACCCCAGCAGCACTCACAACGTGACCCAAGTAAGAAATGCTTTGCTGGGCGAACTTGCATTTAGACAGCTTGACTTGCCATTGATCACGAGCGAGTAAAGTCAACACCTGACGGAGGTGGACAATGTGATCCTCGAGAGAAGAGCTGTAGACCAAGATGTCGTCAAAGAAGACAATGACGCACTTACGGAGCAGTGGGTGTAGAGTCGTGTTCATCGCTCCCTGGAAAGTATTGGGCGCGCCGGTGAGGCCAAAAGACATGACCGTGTACTCAAATTGGCCCAATGTGTCTGGAAGGCGGTCTTGTGTTCTTCCCCAGGTGCCAGGCGGATTGGATTGAAGCCAGCTCTCAAGTCCAAGACTGAGAACCAGGAAGCCTGAGAGAGCTCGTCCAGCAGTTCATAAATGACTGGTATAGGAAATTTGCTTTTCACAGTGAGAGCGTTGAGCATGCGATAGTCAACACAGAATCGCCAACCCCCATCTTTCTTCCGGACTAGCAGTACAGGAGAGGAGAATGCACTGGAACTTGGTTGAATGAGACCAGACTGAAGCATTTCAGTGACCTGGCGCTCGATCTCAGACTTCAAGGCAGGGACATACCGATATGGTCTGACAGACACCGGTTGAGCGCCCGAAATGTGTGGTATAGCGTGGTCACACGGTCGCCGAGGAGGTAAACCAGTGGGCTCAGCAAATACCGACTGAAATTCAGACAATAGGGACACCACAGCTGGGTGAAGCGGTTCGTGAACAGCAAGGTTGCCCGAACTGTCGGCAATGTGGAACAATTGAACCATAGAACAAGAGACATCAGCTGGTTGGATGCCTTGTAGAAGGATCTGAATGGAGCCATAAGGAATGAGTATCCACTTCTGTAGCCAGTGCACTTTCATTGGTGAAAAAGCTTCAAGCCAGTCAATGCCAACAATCATATCATATGAACCAAGTGGAAGCACTTTCAGATTGGAATGAAAAGTATAGCCCTGAACTGACCATTCAGCCTCTTTGAGTTCCTGCGAGCAGAGCAAGGAGGTGCCATCGGCCACTTGCACCGAAACCGGGGAAGCCAATTGAGAAACTCCAGGAAGGTGAGCGGCAAGTGAGCTGTTGATGAAGGAATGGCTGCTGCCTGAGTCGACCAAAATTAAGACCTCGTGATCACCAATTACTCCTTGCAACTGGATGGTTCTTGGGGTTGGCTGGGAGGAAACAGCTGCAGCAGACAATAAGAGGAACAGTTGAGCAGGATCAGTATCAACAATCTCATGCGAACATTCACCAGTATCACCAGAGTCATCACAATCATCGAACTGAAAAGCATCTTGGCAGAGATTCCAAACTTCCTGCAAGGCATGGAGTTGAAGAACTTGTGCACACTTATGGCCAGGTTGCCAGCGCTCCCCGCAGCGGATACATAACCCCCGGGCCTTGCGGTAGGAACGGAGAGTCTGCAGCTTTTCATCCACATTAGGTGGCCTCGGAGGAATGCGGCGATCATCAGGCTGTCTCTTGTCATCAACAATAGATACCCCGGGTCGACCCGGACTGGATACGCTCTTGGAAGCCGGGGCCTTGGATAATGAAAACCCATCAGTCCTGCGGACATCACGCCGCCTGCCCGGCTCGAGCGCTTCCTCCTGCAAGAGAGCCAGAGAACAAGCAGTATCCAAATCTTGTGGACGTTGCACAATAATAATAGCACGGATGTCATCCCGCAGGCCATCAATGAATCGGGTGGAATAGTAGAGGTGGTCGGGGTTGGGTGTATAAGCTGAAAGCTGCTCCACCAGATCAACAAAACGATCCACATAATCTTGAACGGTGGAAGTTTGTTTGATGTGGAATAATTGGCGGATGAGGAACTCGTGTTGGTCGCGACAGAAGCGCTCACGGATCATTCGACAGAAGGATGGCCAATCTTGTTTCATGAGGTCGCGTTCGACAGATTGGAACCAGCGGCGAGCTGCCCCGGTGAACTGCATTGTGGAGCATTTCACCCACATAGAGGGGTCAACAGCATAAAGATCAAAGTAATTTTGGGCACAAGTCATCCAGTATTGGGGATCATCACCGTCGAACTTTGGGAAGTGCATTTTGGGAAGATGGCCGAGGTTGGGAGGTGCTGGGTGGGGTGGGGGATTGGGAAGTGGCTGTGGTGGAGGTGGAGGCCGGGAGGGGGGTAAGGATTGTAACGGGGAAGAACGAAATCGGAAACTGGGTGATTGGGCATACCATTGGCTGGGGTCGGCGCTATGGTCGTGACCGAACCATAGGTCGGCGCCCGTGTAGTCGATGCATCGCGGTGCCCGCTGGGCCAGTCGACCGTGGGTCCGCCAGGATGAAGCACGGCGGCGGTCGACTCCCGACGCACCGTCAGCGAAGGATGCTGCAGCCGCGTCGTAGGAGTCCTGGGTAGGTGACGACAGAGATCGTAGCGGATATCGTCGACGTAGCCATCGGTCTCCATCCGCCAGATCTGAAGGTTCCCGACAACGCCTTCCAGCGCCTCTAGTCGATCATCCCGTTCGTCGCGGATCTCTGCCAGGCGAATCAGCTCGAGATCCGCCATGCGCTGTTCCAGGTCGTCGATGCGCAAGTCGAACCGGGCCCCCCAGTTGTCGGAGATTACGGCGGCGGTGTACTGGGCGGAGGTGAGGTCCTCCAAGGCAGCGACGCGGATCTCGACCGCCTGCTCGCGACCCTGCAAGGCGTCTCCGGCGTCTTCGAAGCGCTTCTCCAGGCGCTCCCATCGCTCTGCCGAACGCTTGTCCAGCTCTTCCATCTTCTTGAGCATTTCCTCGAATGCCTTCGATACAACTGGATCCATCGCTCCCCCGGCTCGCCGCAGCCGGGTGAAATGGTCGTGGGGTGGCGGCGCGGACTCCAGAACGCGCCGACGAAGGGGAACCTGGCTCTGATACCAGGTATGTTAGCGCCCCCTGATCAGGGCCGCCGATCTACTCGAACTCGCAGAGAATGGACAGGTTCGCCGGCCGACGAGGCTCGGACGAGTTCTTCAATAAAATGTCATAGTGTTTACAGAATGGATAATTCCCCTTTCCAAGGTTGGCTCTCTCTTTATCTACCCACTCCTGGCTAGCTCACAGCGATTACATGCCCATTCGGGCGCAAGGATCCTGGTATTCTTCTTACGGGCCCTCTTACTCAACCTTGCAGGATGGGCCGTGTTGGGATGACCCAGGTGAGGAGTGGTGACAGAAAGGGCCTCTGCTTGCGCTCCCTATCTGCATGCAGAAACTTGGCTAGTTTAGTTAGCTTGCTTTGACTATCGTAGTAGGTAATTATTATTTAATTATGGACACTTAAAAGATTCATCTCACAAATTATAGACAAACTACATAAATTGTTATTTTTTATCAATATTTAATACTTATGCATGTGTCTAAATATTTGATGTGATATAAAATCTTCAAAATTTTTAGGAACTAAGCTAGGCCTTGATCTCTCCTGCAGCTTGAATTTCACTTGTGAGAAGGGAGCCTAGTCTGGGGCTTTGGGCAGTAGGTGATATTGCTAATACGAACTCCCGGCTTGAATCTAGCCGGTCCCATTTAAACAAATATGTTCTCATTCAACAATGCAGCAGGCATCTTCACGGAAAACAGATGGTGCATTGGCACCAACCATTATCAGTTTGTGTCTAATAGGATTGCGCGTCCTACAAGGTTTGCTACCAAGATTGTAGGGACGAGTGATCGGAAGTCGAGGACGAAGGGGGGCGCTGTGACACTGTGATCTAGAGCTCGTGAGAGAAGAGAGAGACAGCTAGGGCAGGGATTAGGTCTGCTGGCTCCATAAAGGAAGCCGAGTAAATATGATTGCTCTTGCTTGATTATATCAATAGAGTTTATAGATATTTATGTCCCTTCTACTCCACCTATTTTGGTAAATAACCTATAAAGTTATAAAGATAACTGTGCTGGGCTATCAGCCCGTTAATCATACATCGGCCATGACATCTCTCATCGCAAGGACAAATTGAAATGACCTAGATTTTTCGGGAAAAATCCACAGATTCAAATTATGATGTGATAATTCAGAAATTGAGCCATCACATTATCATATATCAGCTGTTATCATAGTCATACATCGTGAAAAACAAGATTACAACCCATTTACTTTACAACTCTTGGTCAACAAGCCTATTACATCGTTTTTCTAGCGGAAACACACACGGGTCTATATCAGAGTTGATGTAGCGCGTCAGTGGTGAAGGCTCCTCCTTAACGAGCAATCATCAGAGTCGGCGTAGTTTATCAGCGGGCGTAGCCTTCATCTCCGAACCAAACTTGAGCGCAGGAACGAGACCACCTAATCCTTCTATTCTCCTCCGTAGTTATCGTCATAGACCCCATTCAAAGCCTACTAAACAATTTTCAGTACGATTTGTATAGGCCACTGGCTCCCACCCTATGCTTTTGCGTAAGCTTTGTGGTAAGTGGAACGGAAAGGGTAGATCAAAAGGCCTATATATATGGTTGTAGTTTTTCCTATGCAAGTTCATCAATATTTTATAATAATAATTCATCAAGTTTTAAACCATCTCAACCACACGTCCACCATCCATCCATCTATCCCATCACGCACATCTCACCACACTCTCACTCTCTAGGCGGCAAGTACGACTCCTGCTCGTGCCTTGCCTCAACGGCCAACACCGGATCCAACACAACCCAAGGGAAGATAGAAGGGACTCCTCTCACTAGTCAAGTGAAGCTGTACTTAGGAAAGGTCCATAGCCGACGAATCGGCGTATGTATCGATCGATCAACCAAACTTTGCAGAGGTTTACACTAACCAGAAGATCACCATCATCGACGGTGGCCCCCGTCTAGGCTGATTCCGAGCTGCCTCCCAACTAAATACGATGCCGCCCTACCACTCAAAACTAGGGCCATACCGGAGTACCACCGACATGCTGAGACTGTGAGGCGTAGTACCGGACCCCCAAAGGTCACTACGCTGTCTTAGGAGGGTGTGGGTCCTCATGCCCGTACCTCCCTACACTATCTGCTATCAACCTAGTAGTAGTAGCACCGCACTAGCTAGTCGTACATCCTTCCCGCACCATAATAAGGTGAGTGGCGTGTAAGGCTTCCTAAGACCCGGTCCACAGAACATATCAGTCCTTAGGGTGACCAAACAGGACATCTTCATGAGGGGCCAACCGATGCCGCGCTCGACGGAACATCCGGTTACCCCGTGCTATACAGCACCTCCCATCCCGGCGCTTCGTCCCACAAAGACACTCCACTCTGGGACCTCTCCCTGTCACATGTACCCGCCATAGGTATCTCTCATGGAGAACGCCCAGGTAGCATCCTTTGGCAAGACTTGTCCCAAGACTCGTCGTAGATCCAGCTCGGTCGACTCAACCCTCACCACACACCCAAGACACATGCCAAGACCTCCGCAAATCTATTATCATCTCATTGAACACTTATTGGCACCACGTGCCTTATCCACTCACACCCAATCCTCCACAATGCATCACATAACAGATATAATGCGTAGTAGAAGCAGTAGCAAGTAGTATGTGTTGACGGTCCTTAAGTACCAAATATAATCATCAAATAAACAAAGAAAAGGATACAAATGCAACCAACACCCAGACTTAGGGTTTTATCTGACAGAATTCCACGAGTTTTGGTGTTTGTCTATTTCTGCAGGGGGTTATCAGGAAATATGGAGGAAAGGCCCACACGTCGGGTTTACATAGAGGTATTAACGTGCCGCGCAATTTTCTATCATCTAGAAGAGTCCAAAAGTCATGGGAACGAACGGGAAGGCGATCGGGCCCGGGGGCAGGGCGCCCGCCTAGGTGTTGTGGCCAATCACGTTCAATCTCACGGATTATACTCCACTGACCTAAAAGATCAAGGATAACTGTTCAATCAATGTCGGTTTGATCCGACGGCCCACGTTCACTTGAGGGGACTATATAAGCAGACCCCCTGGCCCCTGGAGGAGAACAAGATCATTATAGAGTTGAGAGGTGCCCTCGAAGGATAACCTTTCCTCTATAGAGAATTAGGGCTTAGCATCCAATGTGAGAGTAGACTTAGTTCTACTAGATTGAGAGAGATAGAGTGGAGGTGTAGATCGGAGGAAGCCCGACCTGTCGGTGTCTACTCCGAGGTTGTACCTGCGGTATCAAGTCTCCTAACCCGAGGCTTGCTCCTAGGATTCTTCAGTATTTTGACTTCTAAATTCTAGTAAGTTCTTTGTTTTATTGTTCTTTGGTTTATGAGTTTACTTTGATCTCTTCGCGTAGAGTTTAGAGTAATCATCTCTAGCGTAAACGTGGTGTTTGGGCTAGGATACTCATAGATTTCCCCTGACTAGCTGGACCGTGGTAGTAGCGAGGAACGTGACATTTCCGAGTTAGCTTTGTAGCCCATATCCCGTTAGTAGGATCGATAGGGTTTACGGGTGCGGGTCGAACGTCCTTTGTGGTGTCTAGATTCCGTGAGCCTCCCCAACAGAACAGTAGATCATCCTTACCAAGGTTAGAACAAGAGTGCAGTTGTAGTCTTCTCTATACATCACTCACATCGAGTCACATTGTTTGTAGCATAAAGGGTAGTAGCAATAGATTTGGTTAGTCAGATGCACGCTATCTCCCAGTGGTAAAAATATAAGTATGATACTCTGGATAACCTCCTGGGTGAAGTGCTCACCGATATCCGTGCGCTTGCGGATCATTTCCTGATGGCGTTACTAAATATCAACAAGCATTTCTGGCGCCGTTGCCGGGGAGAAAGATGGTTTGCTGAGATAACTTTAAGTCTTGCTATTATCTTGTATTATACTTTTATACTTTTATTCTTTTATCTTTTTATTTTTTCCATCTTTATGGATAACTCAAATTCCACACCTATTATTGAATTTTTTGCACCTGCAGAGACCAGCCATAGACCATGGGAGTCAACAAGTCCTTTCTGTGCCCCTAATTTTGATCTGTGTCTGGAGTTGATTGCAATAGGTCAAAACCAACCCTTTTCTATAGCTGAGGTCCTATCTTTTAATCAAGAAGATAATGAACTTTTAGCTACACCTAGTGAATATGTTAATCTTTCTATAAATTCTAGTTTAAACCTAGCCCTACAAGACCATGTTTTTTCTTGATATTTTCACATTGTTCTTAATCATATAACCTTTGGTAGAGTTTTTTTTCTTTATCTATTAGTAAAGCAAGGTATGTCTTCATTCGTGGACATCCTTCTTGCACTAGTCTTCATAGAAAAATCCTAGAGATAGAGAAGGAATCATCTCCCAGACGAGGAAAGGAAGTTTCAATAGCCGATTTCCAAACATTTCAATCCCATGATTCGGCTATCCAACCCAAACTTGTAGTGCTCGAAAATAATTGAAAGAGCATCTAGGCCCCTAGTGATTTCGGTGATTAATGACATTATGATTACTATGACTAACGTGTGTTTTGCAGAGGCAAAAGTCATAGGTAAGGTCTTGGTATATAGGTACTCGATGGACAGGGACGTACATGCCTACTTAATAGTGGAAATCGTTTCGGTTTTCAAAGGATGGATGGACATCGTCAAGGCTAGACTAGGTCTAAGTGCCATATGGTGAATTAGGGCACTTGGAGTAGTTTAGGACTTTGTTTTCCTTTAACCGTACTATTAAGAGGGGCTTTGATCTAGTAGCTTGACTTAGGCAAGGCTTTAGGTTTAGGTGTGGTGCACACTTGGTAAACCTAGCACTAGGCAGCTCAGAGATAGTCCTTAGATCGAGAGGAACAAACTTTGTTTTGGAGCGATCGCGTTTCGACGAAGTTTGGGTGCCCAAAGGGGCACCGGACGCTGCACCGGACGCTGTGTGAGTGCGTCCGGTGAGGTCCTTAACCGTTAGAACAGTGCCGTGCTTAGGGTTAGGCACCGGACGCTAGCACCGGACGCGCCGAGTAGCGTCCGGTCCCATGCGCAGGGAGCATGTAAAGTTTTCCCGAGCACCGGACGGTGCACCGGACGCTGAGAGTTAGCGTCCGGTGACCTGTCAGAGAAAAGTGCAGGTAGTCGTTATGAAGCACCGGACGCTCGGTGCAGTGCGTCCGGTGCAACATAATGTGCGTCCGGTGACCCCGTTTTCAGTGGAACCGGTTGGCCGACCTTTGGACTTCGTGGATAGTATTTATACTCCTCCACCTCATCCATGAGAGGTCTCTTGCCCATTTGAACATCAGAGAACCTTGTTGTGGAGCAAGAGAGTTGCAAGAGCCTAGAGAGGATTGAGATTTGAGTGATTTCTTGAGAGAATCCTTCTCTAGTGAGTTCCAAGAGTAAAGTGTGCATCCACCACTCTCTAGAGCCTTGTTTGGGTCAAGTGAGAGTTCTTTGCTTGTTACTCTTGGTGATCGCCATCACCTAGACGGTTCGGTGGTGATTGGAGGCACGAAGACCGCTCGGAGTTCTTGTGGGTGGCTCGTGTCAAGCTTGTGAGCAGTTTTGGGCGATTCACCGCGACGGAGTGTCGAAGAATCAGCCCGTAGAGAGCACTTGGTCCTTGCGCGGACCAAGGGGGAGCAAGACCCTTGCGCGGGTGCTCCAACGAGGACTAGTGGAGAGTGGTGACTCTCCGATACCTCGGCAAAACATCGCCGAGCACTTTCCTCCACTACTCCTTTACTTTCTAGCATTTACTTTGTGTTTTTACATTCTTAGAACTGCCTTGCTAGAATAGGATTGGAACTAGGTTGCAAAACTTTTTATCCGGTAGCTCTCTAAGTCACACTAGGCACAAGGGGTTGAATTGGAGCTTATAGGTTGCTTAAATTTTTAGAGAAGCCCAATTCACCCCCCTCTTGGGCATCTTGATCCTTTCAATTGGTATCGGAGCCTAGTGCTCATTATTTAGGCTTCACCGCCTAGAGAAAGATATCTAACGGGGATGGACCGCCACCCATGTTCGATGGGAATGACTTCCCGTATTGGAAAATACGGATGGAGTCATACCTTGAGGCATGCGATGTAAAGTGCCTAAAAGCCGCGACCGAAGGGTTTGCCCCTCCGGAAAGAGCCACCGCTCTTACTCCACAAGAGCAAGAAAACAAGAAGTGGAATGCGAAGGCCAAAAACCACATCTTTAGAGGTCTTTGCAAAGAGGTATTCAACCGCGTTCGGAGCCACAAAACCGCCAATGAACTTTGGAAGGAACTTTGTGCGCTCCATGAGGGAACAAAGAGTGAACGCGAGGAACGCTATCACCTAGTGATGAACAAGCTTAATACATTTGAAATGCTTCCTAAAGAAAATGCTAATGAAATATATTCTCGCTTGAATGTCATTGTAGAGGAGCTAAATGGACTTGGGCTTACACAAATGAGCACGACGGATGTAGCATGGAAGATACTATGTGTGCTTCCCATTGAGAAATATGGGCACATAGTAACCGTGCTTCATCAAGGCGATCTTTCCACCGCTACACCAACCACCATATTGGGGAAGATCAATGCTCATGAGATGTACATGCACATGAACCCTCAAGATGGCTCCTCGTCGGCCAAGAAAGAGAAGAAGGATTTGGCTCTCAAAGCTTCTCACAAGGGCAAAGCCAAGAAGATTGAAGTTGAGTCATCAACTTCAAGTGATGATGATGCATCTATTGCCCTCTTGGTGAGAAGAACCACCAAGATGTTGAAGAAGCTCAACAAGAATGGAGTCAACTTTGATTGCAAGAAGAAGAAGTTCTTCACAAGTAGCAAGAGGAAACCCATCTCTGAGATGGATTGCTACAATTGTGGTGAGCTTGGTCATCTTGCTCATCAATGTCCAAAGCCCAAGAAGGACAAGTACAAGAAGAAGAACAAAGAGCAAGATGACTCAAGTGATGATGAGAAGAATGACAAGAAGCAATACAAGAAGAAAGGTGGCAAGAAGAAGGAGCACTACAAGAAAAAGAATGGCAAGGCTTACATTGTTGGTGATTGGCTCACCGACATTGAGAGCTCAAGTGGTGACTCCTCCGGCAATGAAAGTGATGATGAGAAGGTTGCCGCCATCGCCATCGATGCTCCATTACCATCATCTTCACCACCATCTACATCCTCTACACACCTATGCCTTATGGCCAAAGGTGACCGGAAGGTACAAAGTGAGAATGAGAGTAGTGAAAGTGATAGTGAATATGAATCACCCTCTTATGATGAACTTGTAAAATTGCTAAACAAATACACAAAAGTCATAAGAAAGACTAGAAGTGAAAATGAAAAGCTTGAACTTGAAAATGACAAACTTCTAGCAAAGCTTAAGTCTAGTGATGAGCTTAGAGACCAAAATGAGATCATGACCACTAAGCTCAAGGAGCTCAAACTCTCTCTAAAAGAGCTCAAAGAAAAACATGATAAACTTGAGAGTGTTCATGATGAGCTTATCACTAGATATAGAGCAATGAAAGAAGAACTAACAACTCTAAAGGCAAACTATGACAACCTTGAGATTGCTTATGAACTTGCAATTGATGAAACACATGTTGCTACTAACAATGTTGCTAAGCTTGATGTAGCCACATCTTGTGATGACTTACTTGTGGAGAGCACAAGCAAATGTGTTGATTGCAAGGGCAAGAAAGTGGTAGTGGCCGAGAGTTATGAGGACACTATCAAGCTCAAGGATGAAATTGTCATGCTCAAGAAAGAGTTGCAAGACCAAGCCAAGCACAAGACCATTGTGATTGAGTCACTTGATCAAGACAAGAAACTTGCATATGAGAACAAGTTACTCAAAGAAGAAAATCAATATCTCAAGCTTGGTTTGATGTATGACAAGCAAGAAGAAGATGAGATATTCATCTTGGATGAGTTAGCAAGCAACAATGACCTAATCATCAAGAAGCTAACTCAAGAGAACAACAAACTCAAGAAAGAGAAGGAACACCTAACCATGGGGTTAGCAAAGTTCACAAAGGGGAAGGACCTTCAAAGTGAGCTTTTCATGAACACCGTCATGAAGATGGACAAGAGTGGAATTGGCTACAAGGCACATCAAACAAAGCTCATCAAGTTACTAGCTACTCATGATCAATCAAGCAAGCTAAAACCAAAGAGATGCTTTGAGTGTGGTCATGAAGGACACTTTGCTCATGAGTGTAAGGCACCACTACCACCACCCTTGCCCAAGCATGCAAGGCCATTTGCCTTCAATGCTCACTACATTGTAAGGAAAGACAAGAGTGGCAAGGTCAAGGTTAGCTTCATGGGGCCGCCCAACAAGCAAAGGCCAAAGAAGATTTGGGTGCCAAAGCAACTAGTAGAGAAAGTCAAGGGCCCTAAGAAAATGTGGGTCCCTAAATCTCAAGCTTGATCTCTTGTGTGTAGGTGAACTACAAGACCGGTGGATCACATTGGGTAATTGATAGTGGTTGCACTCAACATATGACCGGAGATCCCCGGATGTTCACCTCTCTTGATGAAGATGTTGACAACCAAGAGAAGATCACATTTGGTGACAATTCAAAAGGGAAGTTCAAGGGGCTAGGAAAGGTTGCTATATCAAATGACAACTCAATCACCAATGTGCTCTATGTGCAATCCTTAAGTTTCAACTTGCTCTCGGTTGGACAATTATGTGACCTTGGATTTGAATGCCTATTCAAGAAGAAGGAAGTAATTGTGACCAAGGAAGATGACAATGAAGTGATATTCAAAGGCTTCCGGCACAACAACTTATATGTAGTTGATTTCTCATCCGATGAAGTTGATGTCAAGACTTGCCTATTCACCAAGACTTCACTTGGGTGGTTGTGGCATAGAAGGTTAGCACATGTTGGAATGGGCACACTCAAGAAGTTGATGAAGAAAGAATTGATTAGAGGCTTGAAGGATGTGACATTTGAAAAGGACCAGCTTTGTAGTGCGTGTCAAGCGGGCAAACAAGTTGCGAACACTCATCCAACCAAAGCCTATCTCTCTACTTCAAGAGTGCTTGAGCTACTTCACATGGATCTATTTGAACCAACCACATATGCTAGTCTTGGAGGCAACAAATATTGCTTGGTCATAGTTGATGATTTCTCCCGGTACACTTGGACATTCTTCTTGCAAGACAAGGCCGAAGTTGCATCAATATTCAAGAAGTTTGCAAAGAATGCCCAAAATCAATTTGATGTGAAGATCAAGAAAATTCGAAGTGACAATAGCAAAGAATTTGACAACACCAACATTGAAGAGTATTGTGATGAAGTGGGAATCAAGCATGAGTTCTCCTCAACATACACACCAAAACAAAATGGGGTTGTAGAAAGAAAGAACCAGACATTGATTACCTTGGCAAGAACAATGCTAGATGAATATAACACTTCAGAGAAGATGTGGGCCGAGGCAATCAACACCGCATGCTATGCTTCAAACCGGCTCTTTCCTCACAAGTTCCTAGAGAAGACACCATATGAATTGCTCAATGGGAAGAAGCCCGATGTCTCATTCTTTAGAGTGTTTGGATGCAAATGCTACATCTACAAGTAGCGCCAACACTTGGGAAAATTCCAAAGAAGATGTGACATTGGTTATTTGGTTGGCTATTCATCAAAGTCCAAGGCATATAGAGTCTTTAACCATGCCACAAACATGGTTGAAGAAACATTTGATGTTGAATTTGATGAAACTAATGGCTCCCAAGGAGCAAGTGATAACCTTGATGATGTAGGTGGTGAACCATTGAGGGATGCCATGAAGAACATGCCGGTGGGAGACATCAAGCCTAAAGAAGATGATGATGATGTGCAAGTCATTGAACCACCATCCACCTCACAAGGTCCACAAGATGAAGACAAAGATGTGAGAGATGCCCATGAGGACACTCAAGTCTCTCATGAGCAAGCGGTGGCACAAGCACAAGATGTTGATGCTCCCCAACCAACCCCTCAAGTGGCACCAAGAAGAACATCACATCTCCTCCAAGATCACTCTCAAGATCTCATCATCGGGAGTCCATCACGTGGTGTAACTACTCGTTCTAGACATGCTTTATTTATTGAACATCACGCTTTTGTGTCTCTTGAAGATGAACCAAACACTATAGAGGAAGCTCTTCGTGATGCGGATTGGATCATAGCCATGCAAGAGGAGTTAAACAACTTCTCTCGCAACCAAGTATGGACACTTGAAGAGCGACCCAAAGATGCAAGAGTGATTGGAACAAAGTGGGTCTTCCGGAACAAGAAGGATGATCAAGGCTAAGTGGTGCGCAACAAGGCAAGACTTGTGGCAAAAGGCTTTTCACAAGTGGAAGGTCTTGACTTCGGTGAAACCTTTGCACCGGTGGCAAGACTTGAAGCAATCCGTATCCTACTTGCATATGCATCAAGTCATGATATCAAATTATTTCAAATGGATGTGAAAAGTGCCTTTTTAAATGGTTATATTAATGAGCTTGTCTATGTTGAGCAACCCCCCGGTTTTGAAGACCCTAGGTACCCCAAGCATGTCTACCGGTTGTCCAAGGCACTCTATGGTCTCAAGCAAGCTCCTAGAGCTTGGTATGAGAGGCTTAGGGACTTCCTCATTGAGAAGGGCTTCAAGATTGGGAAAGTGGACACAACACTTTTCACCAAGAAAATGAAAGGGGAAATCTTCATTTGCAAAGTTTATGTTGATGATATTATCTTTGGTTCTACTAATGAAGATTTTTGCAAGGAATTTGGTGATTTGATGTCCAAGGAGTTTGAGATGTCCATGATTGGTGAGCTATCCTTCTTCCTAGGATTTCAAGTCAAGCAAATGAAGGAAGGGGTCTTTATCTCTCAAGATAAGTACACTCAACATCTTCTCAAGAGGTTCAAGATGATGGATTGCAAGCCAGTCAAGACTCCCATGGCATCAAATGGGCATCTCGACTTGGATGAGGGAGGTAACCCTATTGACAAGACTCTCTATCGCTCCATGATAGGAAGTCTACTCTACCTCACCGCATCTAGGCCCGATATCATGTTTAGTGTGTGTATGTGTGCAAGATATCAAGCAATGCCTATGGAATCTCACTTGATTGCCGTCAAGAGAATTCTTAGGTATCTAAAATACACACCTTGCCTAGGCTTGTGGTATCCCAAAGGTGCAAGATTCCAACTTGTAGGCTATTCCGATTCGGATTATGCCGGGTGCCGGATTGATAGAAAAAGCACATCCGGAGGGTGCCACTTCCTAGGTAGATCACTTGTCTCTTGGATGTCAAAGAAACAAAATAGTGTTGCCTTGTCAACGGCCGAGGCGGAATACATTGCCGCCGGTGCTTGTTGTGCACAAATACTCTACATGAAACAAACTTTGCTAGACTATGAAGTAGTTCTAGACAAAGTACCTTTGTTATGTGACAACGAAAGTGCCGTAAAACTTGCAAACAACCCGGTTCAACACACCCACACAAAACATATTGACATCCGCCACCACTTCCTTAGGGATCATGTTGCTAAAGGTGATATATCCTTAGAGAATGTGGGAACGGAAAATCAATTGGCGGATATCTTCACAAAACCCTTAGATGAAGCTAGGTTTTGTATGTTGAGAAATGAACTTAATGTGCTTGATCTCTCTGACTTCACTAAAAGATAAAAGTTGTGTGTTGAATCTTGTAAATAACTTTTGCTTTGCATATCATGCATACTAAAACTAAAATACAACTTGCATGTAGGGCTTGTCTAACATGGTTAAGATAACCCCCTTAAGTGTGTGAAAAAGCTTAACCTTGGATCAAACTTGACAAGCATTAGTTTACTTTCAACTATTGCATTTCAACTCATATCATGTGCATGCTTGTTAGTTGACCGTTTCTTTTCGGTTATTCATTGAGCATCCGCTGTGTTCGTCCATAGATAGGGGGAGCATTCGAAGCTCATTGTGATTTAAACCCCTAGCTTTATGGCCATATGATGCTCCTTGGTGATTTTCTCGAATTATTTTCATAAAAACTACTAAGCCTATGGCTAAATATTTGTGAAAATTTGAGGGTTTGAGAGAAGTCACTCATACGAGTTCCATTTGGTGTTTAATTGTGTGCTTGTGGAAATGGAACTTGGTTGGGTCATAGTCGGGCGTAGTGTTTCGTTGAAAAAGTGCTCAGAGGAGCACCGGACGATGCACCGGCCGCTGCCTCTGTGCGTCCGGTGCGGTGAGTGTGCCAGACTGCACTCACCGGATGCAGGAACAGTGTCCCTGCAGCATCCGGTGAGGTGCGTCCAGTGCTCACCAGGCGTAACCCGAAGCACCGGACGCTAAGGCCAGCGTCCGGTGCCCATCGTCCGGTGCGATGCAAATTTGCAGACCTCTCTGCGCATCAGTCCGGTGGTCACCGGACGCGTCCGGTGCCACATTAAGAGCGTCCGGTGACCCCGCGGTGGGCGCTTAAAGCCCGCGCCCCAGGGCTTAGCGCGGCCGTTTCTCTTTCCTCTGCCGCCTACGCCCGAGTCTCCCGGTGCCCTAGCCCGCCGAAAGTCGCCATCGCCGTCGAAGTTCGTGATCCCGGCGCCCTTCTTGTCCTCCCCAGCGCCCAGATCCGCCCCACGACTCCTCCTCGCGCAGCTCCTGTTTCTTCGACAGTTCTAGGTTTTGGGTAAGTTCTAGATTACTTGCCCCTAAGGTGTTTGGGTAAATGCTTGAATGGATTAGAATATTGTTTCCGATGACGTTTTAATTCGTTCCTTATCTACAGCACTTTGAAGGTTGGATTCTCGTTCTCCGGCAGATCTCAATTGCTTTTTTGAATCCGGAACGCGACTCGACCTTGGATCGTAAGCCATTCGCGCTCGTATCTTATCTTCTCTTGCGATCTATATAGGGTTGTCTCATCTCTAGTCGATATGTTTTCTTATATATATCCTATCTTGTCTATTCCCTGCAGCGCGTTAATCTCCAGTGTCAGTCGGTTGTCTGTCGGACGCTTGGTTCGCAATGGCTCGTACCAAGAACGTCAGTGGTCCGACAGCTGGCTCAGGAGGTTCTCCAGGAGGTGATAGTTGAGGTGATCCTCCCCGTTGCCTGTCAGCGGCAGAGAAGGGGAAAGGCAAGAAGCTGGCCACCAAGAAGCGGAAGGCCAGTGACAGAGATGCAGAGGTCTGTTGACACCGTTTTTGGGCACGTGTCTGGGATGGCAGGATAAGGTGGCAGTAAGATGTTTACAAAGTGGGTTGCCGATGAGGATGGTTGCCGATGAGGGAGAGGTTGAACGTGACTAAGTCCACAGGTAGTAATATGGTGCCGATGGCTAGATAAGAAAGTCTGCCGATGACTATGGCAAAGGGTCTGCCGATGATGCAAAGAGGGAGTCCGGAAGCTGCCGGTCGTTATGTGGAGGAGTTTCGGTTTGTCACGAGGGATAGTTTTGTTATTTCCTTAATTATTTGCATCGTTTTGTATACGGATTCCGTGTAATTTGGAATTCGAATTCTAATCGTGTCTGGTTGTAGCTCTTTGAGCAGGGTATAAATGTAGACCCTAGGACCTTGTAATAAATCAATCAAGAAATCAGACACACGTTTTTACTCATATTCCAGCATTTACTTTTCGACGACTTCGTCATACTTTTTCCTTTTGTTACGAGTTCTTAGGAATTCGTCGACTTAAGCTCGGCGTGTTCTCAAGTTCCGCGTGAGTACCTCTTAGCCGTGACATCTGGGCGCATCGCTGTTGTCAGGACTAAAGTATTCGAGTTATCACCTTTGCCGATAGCAAGGTCAAATCGGCTGGCACGCCTTAACGTTTGAATCGGGTATTAGCCCTTTGTGTTTGCAGATCAGTTTTGCATCAACACATCTTTTGGCACGCCTGGTGGGACAGGATTCAAGATCGAGATCAACATGTCGATCTCTGACCTCGATCAAGAGAACGTCATCCCCGTGACGGAGGCCAACCTCAAGGATGAGCAAAAGCAAGCTATTGCCCAAGCCATGGAAGAGTTCAAGCAGCAATGCCTGAGGTCTTTCAGCATAAACAGGAGCGGCGAAGTGGTCCAGAAAGATGCACTGCCGGCCCCACGGCAGGTCACCTTTGACGCCAATCCTGGCAAGCTTCAAGATATGGTTGACAATGCCATCAATCGAGCATTGATTAACCAAGCTGGTGTATTGTCTAATACGGTTTTCAATGCCATGGCAAGAACTTTCAAGGAAGGACAAATCCCACCAGATTATGTGGGCCCCTCCCATCATCAGCCAACGGCACCAGAGGTCACGGCTCCATCAGCTGCCTTGACGACTGCAAGTGCACAATCTGCCGTCCCTCCAAGTACATCGGGGACTACTGGTGCACTATCTATGCCGATGACAACCAACCCACAAATTCCAGTTGGGCAGCATAAACTGACAACAGATATGTTGGCATCGGCAATGTCAGGGTTGACTCTTCCTCCCAACTGGTGGGGTTACGGTATGCCTCCAGAGTTGACACCGGGAACATCACAAATAACTGACATGAGGGGCAAAACTCCTATGACATCGGCACCTCCCAATGCGCCGATAAACCAGAGTCCTCGGTATACCACAACTACTACTGCAAGGCCTCGCACTGGAAATCCTCAAGATTCAATGTTCCAGATGCCCAACGCATCGGCAGAGTCAATGCTGATGCAACAGAGGTCTATGGCTCAGTCGGGGTATGTCAATTCAACGACGGTACCTAATTACCAATCATCGGCAGTACCTATGCCGATGAACGCTAATAATGGATGGCTTGGACAGCAAGCCTTTCCACAATCGCCCCAGCAGAGTTACCAGACTACAGGGTTCCAGCAAGGGCAGGTCTATCCCGGGTTCCAAGGTCAGGGGATTCCCAACCAGCCAATGAATTTTGGACAGCAACTCGGAGGACAGCCAATCGGTGGACAGCAGTTTGGTGGTCCGCAGATGGGAGGACAGGTGATCAATACAATGTTCCGTGCAGATCACGTCCCGAACGGACACGTGGAGGTTCGCCACCAAGTGCCAGATCCGCAGCCGCCTCATCGGCAAGATGCCGATGCATATTGGGCCGATAAGATTGCTGAAGTAATGAGGGAACAATTTGGGATAAAACCCAAAGTCAACACTTATTCTTATCGGACACCGTATCCTCCCGCGTATGATTTGATCCCGCTTCCACATCGGTACAAGGTACCGGATTTTACGAAGTTTTCCAGACAGGACGACACGTCAACTATGGAGCATGTCAACAGGTTCATTATTCAATGTGGAGAGGCTGGTAACAGGGACGAATTGAGGGTTCGTCTATTTTCATCATCATTGTCTGGATCGGCCTTTACTTGGTTCATATCATTACCTCCCAACTCAGTAATTACTTGGGCCGATCTAGAGAAGCAATTCCACAAATACTTCTTCTCGGGGGTTCATGAGAAGAAGATCACCGACTTGGTCAAGTTGAGGCAACGTAATGATGAGTCGGTTGAGGGATTTGTGCAGAGGATACGAGAGGTCAAGAATAAATGCTATAGCCTGGTTCTGGATGATCGGCAGCTAGCCGATTTGGCTTTCCAGGGTTTGTTGCCACATATCAGGGATAAGTATGCCTCTCAGGAGTTCGAAAGTTCAAGTCATTTGGTGCAGAGGATTTCTGATCAAGACATCAAGCCTTTCGAGCCTAAGAGAGCATGGAATAAGAAAGTGTCATTTGTTGATGAAGCAACAAGCTCGGATTCTGATGAAGAACCAGTAATCGGTTTGGCAGAGTGGGTAAAAAACAAGAAGCCGATGTCTTGTCCTTTTGGGCAGAAGGAACCAGAGAAGTTTGCTTTTGACACCGCTAAGGCTGATAGGATATTTGACTTTCTACTTCAGGAAGGTCAGATCAAACTGTCACCTAACCATGTGATCCCATCGGCAGAAGAGTTGAAGAGGATGAGATATTGCAAGTGGCATAATGCAACTTCCCATGACACCAACGAGTGCAAAGTATTCAGACAGCAGCTGCAATCGGCTATAGAGTCAGGGAGAATCAAGTTTGACAGTTCCAAAGCCCAGAAGCCGATGAAGATAGACCAACATCCTTTCCCAACAAACATGTTGGATGCTAAGGGGAAGGCTAAGGTCTTAACATCTGAGACAGCTGAGAAGAGTGCATCGGTAGATCCTCAGTATCAAGTTACTACTGCTGATGCAAGAAGTAAGGGCTTGGTCCAGGAAGGAACTAGCTCAGGAAGGCCTCCTCGATCTGGTATCGTCATAACTCATAGAAGGCCTCGAGAAAATTGGCGACAACGGGAAGATCGGTATCGGCGCCAGCAGGAAGATTATCGACGGGAAGAAGAAAGACGCCGAGAGGAGTGGAATCGGCACAGGGATCATCGGAATTGTCCATTCTTCATCCATTGTTGGGAGGAAAATATCAAGCTTCCTACTGTCAGAGAGTGCCCTGAGTGCAACGGTTATGATCGGTACGATAGGATCGATCGGCATTATCATAATGATGAACGGCGATTTAATGGGCCGATCAGAGGAAGGGTGTCAGTTCATGACCGGCTGGGGGGCAGATGTAGTGGGCACGACAGACTTAGTGACCGTGTCCAGTATTTTCCCAGGAACCAAGAAGAGCTCGAGGGAATGGCTGATGCGCGGGTTCCCGATGAATTCATATTTTGCAGGGATGCTAACACGCATCGTATGGAGTCAAGGGAGAACCGACGCCCAACGGCAAGGCAAAGGCCACTTCCTCCATGGTGCCCTGGAGGATTAACCAAGACACAGAAAAGGAGATTGCAACGTGAAAGGCAAGAAGAGCT
Source organism: Sorghum bicolor (assembly GCF_000003195.3). Taxonomy (NCBI): domain Eukaryota; kingdom Viridiplantae; phylum Streptophyta; class Magnoliopsida; order Poales; family Poaceae; genus Sorghum; species Sorghum bicolor. The sequence continues at coordinate 19,561,259 of NC_012874.2, forward strand.
AAACAAGGGAGAGAACTCTGGAAGTCGGCAGCCGTCAGACACTAAGAGGGAAGGTCCATTGGCAGGCGTCAACATGGTCTTCATGTTGCTGATGGAGTTTCTTGCACCAGCCAGTGATGATGAGTTGGAATTTTCTGATCAGATAGCTCAGTTGGCTCTGGATCCGATGACGGCTATCTTTGAGAAACCTGCCGATGACGAGAGGTAGCATCTTAAAGCTCTGTTCCTCAAAGGAAGGGTTGATGGGCAGCCAATGACCAAGATCCTAGTTGATGGTGGAGCTGCTATTAATATTATGCCGTATGCAGTATATCGGAAGCTTGGGAAAGGGGATCAAGATTTGACCAAGACCGATATGATGCTCAAAGACTTTGAAGGAAACGTGTCTCCAGTCAAGGGGGCGATATGTGCAGAGTTGACCATCGGCAGCAAAACCTTGCCGACAACTTTTTTCGTGATCAGCGGAAAAGGTGCTTACAACTTATTATTGGGAAGAGATTGGATTCATGCCAATTGTTGTATCCCATCTACAATGCATCAGTGCTTGGTTCAGTGGGTTGGTGACAAGATTGAGATTGTCCCAGGAGATTCTTCTTATGTTATCGCATCGGCAGAAGCGGATACTTACGAAAGGACCAGGTGCATTTCAGGAGAAGTTTGGGAGAAAGATTTTCTCAAAGTTGCCGATTATGAGATTCCACCGATCCAAGCAGTCGGTTCTGACGACGGTTTTTAATGGATAGATTCGCCGATGATGGAAAATTAGGCCAGGGATTCACATCGGCCGATGATTTGGTAGAAGTAGATATAGGTAGTGGTGATAAGCCTAGGCCTACTTTTATTAGTGCTAAATTAGATCCTGAGAGTAAGCGACAATTGACTAGTTTGTTAAAGGAATATAAAGATTGCTTTGCTTGGGATTATACAGAGATGCCTGGTTTAGACCGATCAATTGTTGAACATCGGTTACCCATCAAGTCTGGATTTCGGCCACATCAGCAACCAGCCCGCCGATGTAATCCTAACATTCTACCTGATATTAAGGCCGAAATCACTAAACTTATTGAAGCTAAGTTTATTCGGCAGTGTCGGTATGCCGAATGGATTTCCAATGTTGTTCCGGTTTACAAGAAGAACGGGAAGCTTCGGGTGTGCATTGATTTCAGGAATCTCAATAAAGCTACGCCGATGGATGGATACCCAATGCCTGTCGCCGATCTACTGGTTGATGCTGCGGCTGGTCATCGGGTCATCAGCTTCATGGATGGTAATGCAGGTTACAATCAAATATTCATGGCGGAGGAGGATATTCCAAAAACCGCATTCAGGTGTCCTGGTCATGTTGGGCTATTTGAATGGATAGTCATGACTTTTGGGTTGAAGAATGCTGGTGCTACTTATCAAAGGGCTATGAATTTTATATTTCATGAGTTCATCGGCAAGCTCGTAGAGATTTATATTGATGATGTGGTGGTTAAGTCTGGAGATTTCTCAAAGCATCTTGCCGATTTACAAAAAGTGTTAGAGTGCACAAGGAAGCATGGATTGAAGATGAATCCCAACAAGTGTGCATTTGGTGTATCGGCAGGGCAGTTTCTTGGTTTCATGGTACATCAGAGGGGTATTGAAATTAGTCGAAGATCTATTGATGCCATCAATAAAATAGTGGCCCCTACCAACAAAACCGAGCTCCAATCCTTGATCGGCAAGGTAAATTTTATCAGGAGATTTATATCGAATTTGTCTGGTAGGATTCGTGCTTTCAGTCCTCTTCTTAAATTGAAAGCCGATCAAGAGTTTATTTGGGGAGAAGAACAGTAGTTGGCTCTGGATGAAATCAAGAAGTATCTAGTAAATCCTCCAGTTCTAGTTCCACCTCAACAAGGAAAGCCCTTCAGATTGTATTTATCTACCGATGGATCGGTTATCGGTTCCGCTTTAGTTCAAGAATTTGAAGGGAAAGAAAGGGTAATTTATTATTTGAGTAGGAGGTTGATTGATGCTGAAACCAGGTATTCGGCCATTGAGAAACTATGCTTATGCTTATATTTTTCATGTATCAAGCTGAGACATTACCTGTTATCGGCCGAATGCACTGTTGTTTGCAAAGATGACGTGGTCCGATACATGCTATCTATGCCGATTATGAGTGGTAGGATCGGTAAATGGATTTTAGCGTTGTCGGAGTTCGATTTGCGTTACGAATCGGCTAAGGCAGTCAAAGGGCAGATTATGGCCGATTTTGTGACTCAGCATTGCGGTCTAGTGGAAACCTTGGAAATTGCACCCTGGACGCTCTTCTTTGATGGATCTACCTGTGACCGGGGGGCAGGAATCGGCATTGTATTAGTTTCCCCTAAGGGGAGGAAGTATGAGTTTTCCTTGCCGATTGTTGCCACGTCAACAAATAATCAGGCTGAGTATCAAGCTCTGATCAAGGGATTGGAGTTGTTAAGAGAAGTTCGTGCTGATGCTGTTGAAATATTCGGGGATTCTATGCTGGTTATAAATCAATTGGCCGGAAGCTATGAATGCCGAAGTGAAGTTCTCATAACTTATTTCGAGAGAAGTATGCAACTGTTAAAAGAATTCAAGGATTTTCGATTGGAGCATGTTCCCCGATTGCATAATGAAGACGCTAATCGGTTAGCTCAGCATGCCTCGGGATATCAGCCAATGATTAATGCGACATCGGCAGTCGGTGCCGGTGATTGGAGGAAAGAAATTATTGATTATCTAAAAGATCCATCCAAAAAAGTTGAAAGACGGGTTCGATTTCAAGCAACCAAGTATGTGCTCCTTGATAATGAATTGTATTATCGAACTATCGACGGAATTCTTCTCCGATGCTTGGGTGATGATGAAGCTAGAAGTTTGATGGGGGAAATCCATGAAGGAGTGTGTGGAGCGCATCAGTCAGCTTTTAAGATGAAGTGGATGATTCGAAGGAATGGATATTTTTGGCCAACCATACTTGAAGATTGTTTTAAATATTTCAAGGGATGTCAAGGTTGTCAAAAGTTTGGTAATATCCAGAGAGCACCCGCATCGGCTATGAATCCTATAATAAAGCCTTGGCCGTTCCGGGGATGGGCCATCGATCTGATCGGCCAGATTTATCCACCATCTAGCAAAGGGCATAAGTTCATTCTAGTTGCCACTGACTATTTCACTAAGTGGGTTGAAGCTATTCCTTTGAAGAAAGTCACATCGGCCAATATGATTGATTTTGTGAAGGAGCATATTATTTACCGATTCGGGATTCCCCAAACGATTACTACCGATCAGGGCACCATGTTCACATCGGGGGAGTTCGATGAATTCGCAATCGGTATGGGAATTAAAGTGTTGAATTCTTCTCCTTATTATGCTCAAGCCAATGGGCAGGCCGAAGCGTCTAACAAAGGAATTATCAAGCTTATTAAACGAAAGATTGAAGAAAATCCTAAGCGGTGGCACACATTATTGAATGAAGCATTGTGGTCTTATCGGATGGCTTGTCATGGATCGACCAAAGTATCACCCTATCAATTGGTGTATGGACATGATGCAGTGTTGCCTTGGGAGATTAAGGCTGGATCTAGGCGATTAACTTTTCAAGATCAATTAACTTCCGATGGTTATGCCACTTTGATGACCGATGAATTGGACGATCTAGCAGGGCATCGGTTAAAAGCTTTAATGAGTATAGAAGAAAATAAGAAGAGAGTTGCTAGATGGTATGATAAGAAGGTGAAGGCTAAAGAGTTTGCCGATGGGGATTTGGTATGGAAATTAATTTTACCAATTGGGACCAAAAGTTCGAAGTTTGGAAAGTGGTCTCCTAATTGGGAGGGTCCTTATCGGATAAGTCGATCGGCTCCTGGTAATGCCTACATTCTAGAAACCCTCGAAGGAATTGAATTTCCCAGAGCATTAAATGGCAAATATTTAAAGAAGTACTACCCCAGTATATGGGTCGATGCATAGAAGTTTAGGTGCCGATAACACTCCTATCGGCTGGATCCAAATGCTTGGGGACAAGACTTGGTGTTTCAAAAGCTTAGGTGCCGATAACAGTCCTATCGGCTAGACTAAAAGCTGAGGAAGCAGGAAAGCGCAGATGTAATGCCGATGGAAACTCTATGTGTTAAGCAGCGTCTGGATTGCCGATATAGCGCGTAGCCGAATTTGGTTGGCTGCTTCTATCTCCTTGATGTCATCATCGGCAGAACCTTCTATCGGCTTCAGCTTCTTCTTCAGTTGAAGTGCCTTGCGACCATGAACATTTCGCTCGTGCTCAAGAAGCCTGATGGTCTCTGGCAATTGGCTCTCTTCCTGTTGAGCTTGGGACAGAGCGTTCTCTACTTCCTTGAGTTCCGCCAACAAGGATTCTTTTCTTGCCGATAGATCGGATATCTTCTGCTTCAGCGCGTCTCCAGAAGATCTCAGGATACCGATGTTCTTGTGCTTCTCATCGGTCAAAAGCTTCTCTTTCCTCATTTCATCGGAGAGTTGAGTCTGAGCAGCTCTATCGGCAAGACGCCGAGAAGCTCTCTGGTACTGCAGCTGGCGACTCTCCAGATGAGCAGCTTGGAACAGAATTTCTTCAACGTCGGCTAGGATTTGGCCCCTGAGAGTTCTGAACAGGGTCTTGGTAGGGTCAGAATCATCAACCAATTGCGATGTGTCCTGGTGTAGGAGAGCTGACAATTCTTCCAGCCTGACCCTGATCTCTGCCGATGTGATGCCGACCGTCTGAGAAGAGCTTGCTTCTTCACCTTCTTCTTCAGAGAGATCGATGGCGAAGGAGAACAGGCTATCGGGAGAATCTTGTTCCTGGGAGGGAAAGCAAAATTAGCTCATACTCAGAGAATCAGTAAATAATGCTAACGGTAAACGGTGACTTACTTGCTTCAAGGCGATCTCTTGTCTTTGACTGAGAAGTACTGACGGAGCTACAGGCTGATCGGCCAAAGATGCCGATGGAGCTACAGGTTGATCGGCTGAGATTGCCGATGGAACAATATCAACTGAAAGAAGACAAAAGGAGTTATGAGACTAAATAAGAATAAGTTCATCGGTAGCGATATTGTTAGAGTATGTTACCTGGAGGAGGGACAACGGTTGTCTGAACCGGGAGAACTGCCGATGGTATAACTGGACCCACCGGGCCAGTTGTTTGTTCACCCATGTCAGCTGATGTGTCTTCTGTTTGAGATCCTTCCTGTTGGGGTTCTTCTATCTGTGGTGCTTCCTGCATAGGTGGGGGAGATGGTGCTTGCTGTGGCTGGCCTTCTGGAGAAGAAGGAGAAGATTCCACCGGAATTGGAGATACCGGAGGAGGAGGGGGAATTGCTACCTTCTGGCGCTTTGTTCCAGTCTTAGCACCCGTGGTGCCCTTTCTCTTGGGTTGGCTAGACTGGGGGGCATCGGTACTCTCACGCCTGGCTTTCGCCGATGCGCCGGTTTGCTGCAATAATGAACAAGAGTTTATAAGCATAAATATAGCCGATATAAAGATAGTCAGCATAAAGGAAAAGATTTGACAAATTGCCTTTAAAGCCCACGCGAGAGTGGGAGCAGCTACCGTTGGTGATGTCTGGGTTCTTCTGGTGGTGACTTTCCTGAGGTGTACACCCCGATGCACGATGGAAGCTAGAGTGGGAGCATTGTGGCCGATTGAGGAAATCGGGCCTGATGGAAACAAGTCGATCGGCCTGCCACTCCTGCTAACCAACGGAGGAATATTATCAACCTGCAAAAGGAATACAAGGGTAAGCTGCCGATGGAGGTAATATTGAGAAAATGAAACGTTGGTTTGAGTTACTTACAGTGTCATCAGGAACTTCGTATTCGGAGTCAATCATGCCGCGGAATGAAAGTGCCGATCTACAGAACAGATGCTCTTTCCATTCTGCCCACCATAACTTGTATGCCTGAGTGATAAAAGCAGCCGGGACCCATTCTGACAGATCTACATCTATATCGGCGTTTGGCGGTAGTTGGGCTGCTCGAGTCCACTCAAGAAGGTTGTTGATAGTTTCTCTGGGTTTTATCACATCGGCATAAGGAAGTGCGATCGGCAACTGGCCGAAAGCTAGCTGGCGAGCTAATGCCGATGGATTGTAAAATTCGTAAGTTTGAGGGGAGGTTTTTGTGCTACCGAAGAAATTCACTGGAATGATTCTGGGAGTCACAATTGCCATCATCACCTCATTGTCCCTGTCGAGAGCTTCATCAAATGGATTGAAGGTCAGAGGGAGCATGCTATCTGGGTCATCATAAGCCAACCATGGTCGTTCGTCTCTGGTCAAACCCTCATACAGAGTCTGGAAGAATCGGCCGATCTGATCTGGATTACCCCCTGAACCAGGCAGAACTATGACAGCTTCGCCAAAGTTCAAGGGGGCGCGTGTTGCCGATTCCTCTTCACCCAATACATGGTTTTCAGCTATATCTCTTGGGAAACGCTGTGTGAACAGGTTGAAGTTGAGACGCTTGTGCAGATGCAGATTGAGCCACATGTTGACAAACCACCAGGGGCCTCCCAAGTTGCCAGTGGATTGGCCGAGCAGAAGTTTTTGGGCTACTTGATGGAGAAGGTGGTAAGCAGCGCCAAGCAAGTATCAGCCGAGAGGGAATCGGCCACCGTTAGCCAGTCTTTCTGCTGCCGATA